>NC_134690.1:16503417-16706325 GCF_050947455.1 Rhinoderma darwinii | reverse complement strand
GTATTATAGTAGTTCTATTCTTGTATATAGGGGGCAGTATTATAGTAGTTATATTCTTGTATATAGGGGCAATATTATAGTAGTTATATTCTTGTATATAGGGGGCAGTATTATAGTAGTTATATTCTTGTATATAGGGGCAGTATTATAGTAGTTATATTCTTGTATATAGGAGCAGTATTATAGTATTTATATTCTTGTATATAGGAGGCAGTATTATAGTAGTAATATTCTTGTATATATGGGGCAGTATTATAGTAGTTATATTCTTGTATATAGGGGCAGTATTATAGTATTTATATTCTTGTATATAGGGGCAGTATTATAGTAGTTATATTCTTGTATATAGGGGGCAGTATTATAGTAGTTATATTCTTGTATATAGGGGCAGTGTTATAGTAGTTATATTCTTGCATATAGGGGGCAGTATTATAGTAGTTATATTCTTGTATATAGGGGCAGTATTATAGTAGTTATATTGTTGTATGTAGGGGCAGTATTATAGTAGTTATATTCTTGTATATAGGAGCAGTATTATAGTAGTTATATTCTTGTATATAGGGGGCAGTAATATAGTAGTTATATTCTTGTATATTGGGGCAGTATTATAGTAGTTATATTCTTGTATATAGGAACAGTATTATAGTAGTTATATTCTTGTATATAGGAGCAGTATTATAGTAGTTATATTCTTGTATATAGGAGCAGTATTATAGTAGTTATATTCTTGTATATCGGGGGCAGTATTATAGTAGTTCTATTCTTGTATATAGGAGGCAGTATTATAGTTGTTATATTCTTGTACATAGGAGCAGTATTACAGTAGTTATATTCTTGTATATAGGGGACAGTATTATAGTAGTTATATTCTTGTGTATAGGAGCAGTATTATAGTAGTTATATTCTTGTATATACGGAGTAGTGTTATAGTAGTTATATTCTTGCATATAGGGGGCACTATTATAGTAGTTATATTCTCTTATGTAGGAGCAGTATTATAGTAGTTATATTCTTGTATATAGGGGCAGTATTATAGTATTTATATTCTTGTATATAGGGGCAGTATTATAGTAGTTATATTCTTGTATATAGGGGGCAGTATTATAGTAGTTATATTCTTGTATATAGGGGCAGTATTATAGTAGTTATATTCTTGTATATAGGGGCAGTGTTATAGTAGTTATATTCTTGCATATAGGGGGCAGTATTATAGTAGTTATATTCTTGTATATAGGGGCAGTATTATAGTAGTTATATTGTTGTATGTAGGGGCAGTATTATAGTAGTTATATTCTTGTATATAGGGGGCAGTAATATAGTAGTTATATTCTTGTATATTGGGGCAGTATTATAGTAGTTATATTCTTGTATATAGGAACAGTATTATAGTAGTTCTATTCTTGTATATAGGAGGCAGTATTATAGTTGTTATATTCTTGTACATAGGAGCAGTATTACAGTAGTTATATTCTTGTATATAGGGGACAGTATTATAGTAGTTATATTCTTGTGTATAGGAGCAGTATTATAGTAGTTATATACTTGTATATAGGGGGCAGTATTATAGTAGTTATATTCTTGCATATAGGGGGCACTATTATAGTAGTTATATTCTCTTATGTAGGAGCAGTATTATAGTAGTTATATTCTTGTATATAGGGGCAGTATTATAGTAGTTATATTCTTGTATATAGGAGCAGTATTATAGTAGTTATATTCTTGTATATAGGAGCAGTATTATAGTAATTATATTCTTGTATATAGGGGCAGTATTATAGTAGTTATATTCTTGTATATAGGGGCAGTATTATAGTAGTTATATTCTTGTATATAGGGGCAGTATTATAGTAGTTATATTCTTGTATATAGGGGACAGTATTATAGTAGTTATATTCTTGTGTATAGGAGCAGTATTATAGTAGTTATATTCTTGTATATAGGGGGCAGTATTATAGTAGTTATATTCTTGTATATAGGAGCAGTATTATAGTAGTTATATTCTTGTATATAGGAGCAGTATTATAGTAGTTATATTCTTGTATATAGGAGCAGTATTATAGTAGTTATATTCTTGTATATAGGGGGCAGTATTATAGTAGTTATATTCTTGTATATAGGGAAAGTATTATAGTAGTTATATTCTTGTATATAAGGGGCAGTATTATAGTAGTTATATTCTTGTATATAGGGGCAGTATTATAGTAGTTATATTCTTGTATATAGGGGGCAGTATTATAGTAGTTATATTCGTGTATATAGGGAAAGTATTATAGTAGTTATATTCTTGTATATAGGAGCAGTATTATAGTAGTTATATTCTTGTATATAGGAGCAGTATTATAGTAGTTATATTCTTGTATATAGGAGCAGTATTATAGTAGTTATATTCTTGTATATAGGAGCAGTATTATAGTAGTTATAGTCTTGTACATAGGGGGCAGTAATATAGTAGTTATATTCTTGTATATAGGGGCAGTATTATAGTAGTTATATTCTTGCATATAGGGGGCAGTATTATATTAGTTATATTCTTGTATATAGGGGGCAGTAATATAGTAGTTATATTCTTGTATATAGGGGCAGTATTATAGTAGTTATATTCTTGTATATAGGAGCAGTATTATAATAGTTATATTCTTGTATATAGGAGCAGTATTATAGTAGTTATATTCTTGTATATAGGGAGCAGTATTATAGTAGTTATATTCTTGTATATAGGGGCAATATTATAGTAGTTATATTCTTGTACATAGGGGGCAGTATTATAGTAGTTATATTCTTGTATATAGGGGGCAGTATTATAGTAGTTATATTCTTGTATATAGGGGGCAGTATTATAGTAGTTATATTCTTGTATATAGGGGCAATATTATAGTAGTTATATTCTTGTATATAGGGGGCAGTATTATAGTAGTTATATTCTTGTATATAGGGGCAGTATTATAGTAGTTATATTCTTGTATATAGGAGCAGTATTATAGTATTTATATTCTTGTATATAGGAGGCAGTATTATAGTAGTAATATTCTTGTATATATGGGGCAGTATTATAGTAGTTATATTCTTGTATATAGGGGCAGTATTATAGTATTTATATTCTTGTATATAGGGGCAGTATTATAGTAGTTATATTCTTGTATATAGGAGCAGTATTATAGTAGTTATATTCTTGTATATAGGAGCAGTATTATAGTAGTTATATTCTTGTATATAGGAGCAGTATTATAGTAGTTATATTCTTGCATATAGGGGGCAGTATTATAGTAGTTATATTCTTGTATATAGGGGCAGTATTATAGTAGTTATATTGTTGTATATAAGGGGCAGTATTATAGTAGTTATATTCTTGTATATAGGGGCAGTATTATAGTAGTTATATTCTTGTATATAGGGGGCAGTATTATAGTAGTTATATTCGTGTATATAGGGAAAGTATTATAGTAGTTATATTCTTGTATATAGGAGCAGTATTATAGTAGTTATATTCTTGTATATAGGAGCAGTATTATAGTAGTTATATTCTTGTATATAGGAGCAGTATTATAGTAGTTATATTCTTGTATATAGGAGCAGTATTATAGTAGTTATAGTCTTGTACATAGGGGGCAGTAATATAGTAGTTATATTCTTGTATATAGGGGCAGTATTATAGTAGTTATATTCTTGCATATAGGGGGCAGTATTATATTAGTTATATTCTTGTATATAGGGGGCAGTAATATAGTAGTTATATTCTTGTATATAGGGGCAGTATTATAGTAGTTATATTCTTGTATATAGGAGCAGTATTATAATAGTTATATTCTTGTATATAGGAGCAGTATTATAGTAGTTATATTCTTGTATATAGGGAGCAGTATTATAGTAGTTATATTCTTGTATATAGGGGCAATATTATAGTAGTTATATTCTTGTACATAGGGGGCAGTATTATAGTAGTTATATTCTTGTATATAGGGGGCAGTATTATAGTAGTTATATTCTTGTATATAGGGGGCAGTATTATAGTAGTTATATTCTTGTATATAGGGGCAATATTATAGTAGTTATATTCTTGTATATAGGGGGCAGTATTATAGTAGTTATATTCTTGTATATAGGGGCAGTATTATAGTAGTTATATTCTTGTATATAGGAGCAGTATTATAGTATTTATATCTTGTATATAGGAGGCAGTATTATAGTAGTAATATTCTTGTATATATGGGGCAGTATTATAGTAGTTATATTCTTGTATATAGGGGCAGTATTATAGTATTTATATTCTTGTATATAGGGGCAGTATTATAGTAGTTATATTCTTGTATATAGGGGGCAGTATTATAGTAGTTATATTCTTGTATATAGGGGCAGTATTATAGTAGTTATATTCTTGTATATAGGGGCAGTGTTATAGTAGTTATATTCTTGCATATAGGGGGCAGTATTATAGTAGTTATATTCTTGTATATAGGGGCAGTATTATAGTAGTTATATTGTTGTATGTAGGGGCAGTATTATAGTAGTTATATTCTTGTATATAGGAGGCAGTATTATAGTAGTTATATTCTTGTATATAGGGGGCAGTAATATAGTAGTTATATTCTTGTATATTGGGGCAGTATTATAGTAGTTATATTCTTGTATATAGGAACAGTATTATAGTAGTTATATTCTTGTATATAGGAGGAGTATTATAGTAGTTATATTCTTGTATATAGGAGCAGTATTATAGTAGTTATATTCTTGTATATCGGGGGCAGTATTATAGTAGTTCTATTCTTGTATATAGGAGGCAGTATTATAGTTGTTATATTCTTGTACATAGGAGCAGTATTACAGTAGTTATATTCTTGTATATAGGGGACAGTATTATAGTAGTTATATTCTTGTGTATAGGAGCAGTATTATAGTAGTTATATTCTTGTATATAGGGGGCAGTATTATAGTAGTTATATTCTTGTATATACGGAGTAGTGTTATAGTAGTTATATTCTTGCATATAGGGGGCACTATTATAGTAGTTATATTCTCTTATGTAGGAGCAGTATTATAGTAGTTATATTCTTGTATATAGGGGCAGTATTATAGTAGTTATATTCTTGTATATAGGAGCAGTATTATAGTAATTATATTCTTGTATATAGTGGCAGTATTATAGTAGTTATATTCTTGTATATAGGGGCAGTATTATAGTAGTTATATTCTTGTATATAGGGGCAGTATTATAGTAGTTATATTCTTGTATATAGGGGACAGTATTATAGTAGTTATATTCTTGTGTACAGGAGCAGTATTATAGTAGTTATATTCTTGTATATAGGGGGCAGTATTATAGTAGTTATATTCTTGTATATAGGAGCAGTATTATAGTAGTTATATTCTTGTATATAGGAGCAGTATTATAGTAGTTATATTCTTGTATATAGGAGCAGTATTATAGTAGTTATATTCTTGTATATAGGGGGCAGTATTATAGTTATATTCTTGTATATAGGGAAAGTATTATAGTAGTTATATTCTTGTATATAGGAGCAGTATTATAGTAGTTATATTCTTGTATATAGGAGCAGTATTATAGTAGTTATATTCTTGTATATAGGGGGCAGTATTATAGTTATATTCTTGTATATAGGGAAAGTATTATAGTAGTTATATTCTTGTGTATAGGAGGCAGTATTATAGTAGTTATATTCTTGTATATATGGGGCAGTATTATAGTAGTTATATTCTTGTATATAGGGGGCAGTATTATAGTAGTTATATTCTTGTATATAGGGAAAGTATTATAGTAGTTATATTCTTGTATATAAGGGGCAGTATTATAGTAGTTATATTCTTGTATATAGGAGAAGTATTATAGTAGTTATATTCTTGTATATAGGAGCAGTATTATAGTAGTTATATTCTTGTATATAGGAGCAGTATTATAGTAGTTATAGTCTTGTACATAGGGGGCAGTAATATAGTAGTTATATTCTTGTATATAGGGGCAGTATTATAGTAGTTATATTCTTGCATATAGGGGGCAGTATTATATTAGTTATATTCTTGTATATAGGGGGCAGTAATATAGTAGTTATATTCTTGTATATAGGGGCAGTATTATAGTTGTTATATTCTTGTATATAGGAGCAGTATTATAGTAGTTATATTCTTGTACATAAGGGGCAGTATTATAGTAGTTATATTCTTGTATATAGGGGCAGTATTATAGTAGTTATATTCTTGTACATAAGGGGCAGTATTATAGTAGTTATATTCTTGTATATAGGGGCAGTATTATAGTAGTTATATTCTTGTATATAGGAGCAGTATTATAGTATTTATATTCTTGTATATAGGGCAGTATTATAATAGTTATATTCTTGTATATAGGAGCAGTATTATAGTAGTTATATTCTTGTATATAGGGGACAGTATTATAGTAGTTATATTCTTGTATATAGGAGCAGTATTATAGTAGTTATATTCTTGTATATAGGGGGCAGTATTATAGTAGTTATATTCTTGTATATAGGGGCAATATTATAGTAGTTCTATTCTTGTATATAGGGGACAGTATTATAGTAGTTATATTCTTGTATATAGGAGCAGTATTATAGTAGTTATATTCTTGTATATAGGGGGCAGTATTATAGTAGTTATATTCTTGTATATAGGGGCAATGTTATAGTAGTTATATTCTTGTACATAGGGGGCAGTATTATAGTAGTTATATTCTTGTATATAGGGGGCAGTATTATAGTAGTTATATTCTTGTATATAGGGGGCAGTATTATAGTAGTTATATTCTTGTATATAGGGGCAATATTATAGTAGTTATATTCTTGTATATAGGGGGCAGTATTATAGTAGTTATATTCTTGTATATAGGGGCAGTATTATAGTAGTTATATTCTTGTATATAGGAGCAGTATTATAGTATTTATATTCTTGTATATAGGAGGCAGTATTATAGTAGTAATATTCTTGTATATATGGGGCAGTATTATAGTAGTTATATTCTTGTATATAGGGGCAGTATTATAGTATTTATATTCTTGTATATAGGGGCAGTATTATAGTAGTTATATTCTTGTATATAGGGGGCAGTATTATAGTAGTTATATTCTTGTATATAGGGGCAGTATTATAGTAGTTATATTCTTGATATAGGGGCAGTGTTATAGTAGTTATATTCTTGCATATAGGGGGCAGTATTATAGTAGTTATATTCTTGTATATAGGGGCAGTATTATAGTAGTTATATTGTTGTATGTAGGGGCAGTATTATAGTAGTTATATTCTTGTATATAGGAGCAGTATTATAGTAGTTATATTCTTGTATATAGGGGGCAGTAATATAGTAGTTATATTCTTGTATATTGGGGCAGTATTATAGTAGTTATATTCTTGTATATAGGAACAGTATTATAGTAGTTATATTCTTGTATATAGGAGCAGTATTATAGTAGTTATATTCTTGTATATAGGAGCAGTATTATAGTAGTTATATTCTTGTATATCGGGGGCAGTATTATAGTAGTTCTATTCTTGTATATAGGAGGCAGTATTATAGTTGTTATATTCTTGTACATAGGAGCAGTATTACAGTAGTTATATTCTTGTATATAGGGGACAGTATTATAGTAGTTATATTCTTGTGTATAGGAGCAGTATTATAGTAGTTATATTCTTGTATATACGGAGTAGTGTTATAGTAGTTATATTCTTGCATATAGGGGGCACTATTATAGTAGTTATATTCTCTTATGTAGGAGCAGTATTATAGTAGTTATATTCTTGTATATAGGGGCAGTATTATAGTATTTATATTCTTGTATATAGGGGCAGTATTATAGTAGTTATATTCTTGTATATAGGGGGCAGTATTATAGTAGTTATATTCTTGTATATAGGGGCAGTATTATAGTAGTTATATTCTTGTATATAGGGGCAGTGTTATAGTAGTTATATTCTTGCATATAGGGGGCAGTATTATAGTAGTTATATTCTTGTATATAGGGGCAGTATTATAGTAGTTATATTG
Organism: Rhinoderma darwinii; assembly: GCF_050947455.1. Taxonomy (NCBI): domain Eukaryota; kingdom Metazoa; phylum Chordata; class Amphibia; order Anura; family Rhinodermatidae; genus Rhinoderma; species Rhinoderma darwinii. The sequence continues at coordinate 16,698,314 of NC_134690.1, read as the reverse complement.
TTGTATGTAGGGGCAGTATTATAGTAGTTATATTCTTGTATATAGGAGCAGTATTATAGTAGTTATATTCTTGTATATAGGGGGCAGTAATATAGTAGTTATATTCTTGTATATTGGGGCAGTATTATAGTAGTTATATTCTTGTATATAGGAACAGTATTATAGTAGTTATATTCTTGTATATAGGAGGAGTATTATAGTAGTTATATTCTTGTATATAGGAGCAGTATTATAGTAGTTATATTCTTGTATATCGGGGCAGTATTATAGTAGTTCTATTCTTGTATATAGGAGGCAGTATTATAGTTGTTATATTCTTGTACATAGGAGCAGTATTACAGTAGTTATATTCTTGTATATAGGGGACAGTATTATAGTAGTTATATTCTTGTGTATAGGAGCAGTATTATAGTAGTTATATTCTTGTATATAGGGGGCAGTATTATAGTAGTTATATTCTTGTATATACGGAGTAGTGTTATAGTAGTTATATTCTTGCATATAGGGGCACTATTATAGTAGTTATATTCTCTTATGTAGGAGCAGTATTATAGTAGTTATATTCTTGTATATAGGGGCAGTATTATAGTAGTTATATTCTTGTATATAGGAGCAGTATTATAGTAATTATATTCTTGTATATAGCGGCAGTATTATAGTAGTTATATTCTTGTATATAGGGGCAGTATTATAGTAGTTATATTCTTGTATATAGGGGCAGTATTATAGTAGTTATATTCTTGTATATAGGGGACAGTATTATAGTAGTTATATTCTTGTGTATAGGAGCAGTATTATAGTAGTTATATTCTTGTATATAGGAGCAGTATTATAGTAGTTATATTCTTGTATATAGGAGCAGTATTATAGTAGTTATATTCTTGTATATAGGGGGCAGTATTATAGTTATATTCTTGTATATAGGGAAAGTATTATAGTAGTTATATTCTTGTATATAGGAGCAGTATTATAGTAGTTATATTCTTGTATATAGGAGCAGTATTATAGTAGTTATATTCTTGTATATAGGGGGCAGTATTATAGTTATATTCTTGTATATAGGGAAAGTATTATAGTAGTTATATTCTTGTGTATAGGAGGCAGTATTATAGTAGTTATATTCTTGTATATATGGGGCAGTATTATAGTAGTTATATTCTTGTATATAGGGGGCAGTATTATAGTAGTTATATTCTTGTATATAGGGAAAGTATTATAGTAGTTATATTCTTGTATATAAGGGGCAGTATTATAGTAGTTATATTCTTGTATATAGGGGCAGTATTATAGTAGTTATATTCTTGTATATAGGGGGCAGTATTATAGTAGTTATATTCTTGTATATAGGGAAAGTATTATAGTAGTTATATTCTTGCATATAGGAGCAGTATTATAGTAGTTATATTCTTGTATATAGGAGCAGTATTATAGTAGTTATATTCTTGTATATAGGAGCAGTATTATAGTAGTTATATTCTTGTATATAGGAGCAGTATTATAGTAGTTATAGTCTTGTACATAGGGGGCAGTAATATAGTAGTTATATTCTTGTATATAGGGGCAGTATTATAGTAGTTATATTCTTGTATATAGGGGGCAGTATTATAGTAGTTATATTCTTGTATATAGGGAAAGTATTATAGTAGTTATATTCTTGTATATAGGAGCAGTATTATAGTAGTTATATTCTTGTATATAGGAGCAGTATTATAGTAGTTATATTCTTGTATATAGGAGCAGTATTATAGTAGTTATATTCTTGTATATAGGAGCAGTATTATAGTAGTTATATTCTTGTATATAGGAGCAGTATTATAGTAGTTATATTCTTGTATATAGGGGGCAGTAATATAGTAGTTATATTCTTGTATATAGGAACAGTATTATAGTAGTTATATTCTTGTATATAGGAGCAGTATTATAGTAGTTATATTCTTGTATATAGGAGCAGTATTATAGTAGTTATATTCTTGTATATCGGGGGCAGTATTATAGTAGTTCTATTCTTGTATATAGGAGGCAGTATTATAGTTGTTATATTCTTGTACATAGGAGCAGTATTACAGTAGTTATATTCTTGTATATAGGGGACAGTATTATAGTAGTTATATTCTTGTGTATAGGAGCAGTATTATAGTAGTTATATTCTTGTATATACGGAGTAGTGTTATAGTAGTTATATTCTTGTATATGGTGGCAGTATTATAGTAGTTATATTCTTGTATATAGGAGCAGTATTATAGTAGTTATATTCTTGTATATAGGAGCAGTATTATAGTAGTTATATTCTTGTATATAGGAGCAGTATTATAGTAGTTATATTCTTGTATATAGGAGCAGTATTATAGTAGTGTTAGTCTTGAATATTACAAGAACTTCTGTGAAGCAGCAATGTGCCTCTATCAGTTTTCCTACCCCCTCTTCTTTTGGTATCCCATAATACATGCATAATCCAGCAGAAGGCATTAATGAGCACAAGAGAAAGCTCACCCCAGGGTAAACAAAATGTGCTTTATTTTTTGTTTTATTTTAAATAGGTTTTATCAAAACCAGTGAGACCACTCCAGGAGAAAATATTACTTTTTTAGTTGCCCATTAATAAAAACTTCCAAAACTTCAATAAAGAACAACCACAAAATGTTGGTACTAGTAGAAATTTCTCAGCATATTGGCGGACTCCTGGGGTTTGTCCATCCCGGAGATATTTTATTTTTTTGAGGGAGAAGAAATATTGGTGTGGAAACTTCTGTGGTTCTAAACAAGGGTCAGCATGAGGGAGGGGGGCAGATAAATCCACGTACGTTCATTGGACTAGATCATATTAGAAAACAATGATATGATTCATTTACAGTTTCCGGAACATTGTGTGTGAATGAAATAAGAAAGTTTCAAAGTTCTTGTAATATAATCCACCTGCAAAGGTTACTGGTTATACGAGTCTTATGACTTGGCCGACGGCACGATCGGTAAAAGTCCGCACTCAATCCAAAAATAATTTCATGCCTAGAAATCCTTGATAAAGAAGCTTGTGAAAAAGTAAACATGGACGCTTTGTATAGAAGGTTAAAATAGTTTATGATCCTTAGTAAGTCCACCAAAAAGTAAACTAGCACAAAAAGTTATTAACCAGCCGGGCCTGTGGTGACCGGCTTATCGCCGGGGCAGCTTCATTCTGGCAAGGCAAACCCTTCTAACCACAAAAGGACCAAGCCCAATTTCACGCCATTTATTTCCACTTTTGTCTCTCCCCATGTTCCAAAAGCCATAAAAAAAAATTTAAGTAATTTTTTAGGAATCATTTTAGCATGCAGATAAGTTAGTATTCAACATATATGTATTATTTTAAGATGTTCAAATATATAAAAAAGCAATTTTTTTATTTATATCTTTCTTGAACTTTTTACCTACAATGTAATGTTATAAATCTGTCACCAGCCCTGGACAGACCTGAGGCCTTTGTTAGGCCCCAGTCTGTCAGTGTATGATTGCCGGCCTAGGCAAAAAGGAGTACCTGGGAACGATCATTGTTGAAAGGCAGCCCCTCCCTTTGACAAAACCGTGACCGCCACCAAATGTGGTGCTGAATCGGGTAAATGGCCGGGAACGGAGTTAGATAGGAGATCAAACAAACCCTAGTTTATATATAGAGCAGACTGTGTATTTGCGAGACTGAAGGATTTTTGATCGTGGGATACCATGTGAAATTAGACAAAAAGTTCCTGAGTAACCACATAAGACGTTTTTCAACTAATTGCTGTTTTTAATTAAGGAAGAAAGTTGCCCAACACCCATTTCACACAAAAATATCCGCCCCTTCTCTTAATAACTAGACGCAAACCCTATAACAGTAATAAATGCAAAAAAAAAAAAAAAAACTTTTTCCAATTTGGTATCAATATTTAATCGCTAAACTTCTGAGGGTAAATACAAAGTTTCTACCAGAACATTAAAAGTAAAGTCGAGAAGGGATGAGAGGAACAAAAAATATATATATCTGTCAGCACAGAAAGGGTTATTGTTCTGGGACACCATCGAATCACAGTGACGGCCATGGTTTTCAAATGGAGAAGACTTGGAGCGGTGCCAAATCTTCCCAGTAATGGCCGGCAGTAAAAATTACCGGTACTCCAAAAAAAGCAGTGGTAACTGATCCAGTATGGTGCAAATAATCCCACCATGGACAACCGCAAGACTTCAGTCTCCCCGGCCTCAGCCAAGATCAACATTCATGACCCCACAAAAGATCGGGCAACAATGGAAAAAGCAGCGAGGAGGAAACCACTACTATCCGAGAGGAAGAGAAAAGCACATTTTTGAAAATACCTGGATGGTACCCAAGCCATTGTTGATGATGATCTATGGGCAGATGAACTAGAAGTGGAACTTTTTGGACAATACAGGTGCCCTCGTTTCTAGTTTAAAGTCAACCCATCATACACAACAGATCAGAACTCGATACAATATTATATTAGTAATTACTGATGTAGGTAATGGGGCACGACAAAAAAAAAACACAAAAGAGGTGCTCGTAATTACACCCAAACATGGGTAAAACAAAGCTAAGATTTTTGGAGTTTGACTCCACGATGAGGGTGGTTTACCTTCCTGGTGGCAACCCTAGGGTGGCCTATACCAACCTGTAATTCCTTTTCATGTAAAAGAAAGTGCTTTTCACCCTTAAACCAACAGTATCAGAAACGAACATACATTTAAATCAGATTTTTGTTAAAAACACACACACACATATATATATATATATGTAGTTTATTTATGTTGGTGGCGTTTTTTTTATTTGCCTTTGTTACTAGACACATAACAAAAATCTTGAAATATTGCACTGCTCACACTGGCCACTAGAGCACACACAATAGGCGGATGCTCCCTGTTTGCTTTGCTGTGTAGACTGTGATAGAATGTGCAGAGTCATTTCACTATCATTAGAAGAAGGGCCAGGTAATGACGGCTCTACTGTACAGCTGGAGGCCTAGATAGGGCAACATAGTAACACTAAAGCAACAGATAAGGCTCTGTATGCAGGTCTCATGTCACTTCCTGGCCTCTGGGGGAGGGGCTTTACTCCATCACTTCCGAAGACTGAAATAATCTATGACATTTTTCCCATTCATCTAGTTAATGAAACATGTTTGTTTTTTTTGTAGGATTTGGACATTAGAGACGATAAGGCTGAGATGAAGGTCAGAATCTATAACACGCTATTCATATAGGGGACTTACCTGTTTCTCGCATCTTCTCAGACCTTCCAGCCAGAGCTTCGTCATTGCTGGGTAACTGGGTTTTAGAACTCATGTCTCCCATGTACCTGCCACTTAACAGCTGGAATAGTAATATCCGGGTGTTGAGGAGACGGGGCGAGGTCAGCATGAGCTTGAGGAGGGTAAAGGGAAATCACGACTCTAGGTTCACCACGCGATAATGTTCTGTGAGGGGAATAAACATTACCTCGGTTATTAATTGAATCATGTTCATTCGAACCTGGTGACAGAACGACATTAAGTAGGACTGTCCGGATTTATACCCCCCAATAGGAGAAAAGTCTACTGAAATGAAGAGAAGACCTGAATGAAGTCGGACTTGGCCAGACGCGGGAAGGCTACAACGCTCGGATTCTGAAATGTTGGCATGGTTCTATGGGCAGATATGGGATTAACGGTTAAAACCTGCCCTGGGTAGAATTTTTGTGTTCTCTTTGTGTTAAAGCGACCCTCCAGTTGGGTATAGAAAATATACGTAGTCAACTTACCTGCTGCCTCGCTCCTTAATGATCCGGCCTCCGTTACAGTCCCTTATTTATCCACTCTCCAAGATGCCACCGCAAACTCCAACTTCGCTATGGAGAGCTTTTTTTTAGATGTCTGAGACACGGATTTAGCGGTTTCCAGACCCTCCTTCTGGAGATCGGTAAAGATCCCAGATGTGGGACCCACACCTGTAAGATATTTATGGTATTTCCTGTGGATATGCTATAAAGGACATTGATGGTAATACACCTTTGAACCCTTGGCGATGTAACCGTAAATCAAGGCCACCAAGGGATTGCATGGAGCGGGCTCCATACTCAGCGGGTGTCAGCTGCATGTTACAGCCGACACCTCGCTGCAAAGGACGGGATCGGAGCAGACTCCGATCCCGGCCGCTTAAGATGTCGCAGTCAATAGTGACTGAGGCATCTTAGCTGTAAGAAGGAGGGTGACATCCGCCAGCCGATTGCACCCCCCCAGAAGGCCGATGGTAATCATAGTATCCTGGAGGCCTAATGAAGGCCCCAGGTTTGTCAAAAAAAGTTATGGCTTTTGGAAGGTGGGGACGAAAAAAGCGCAAATGAAAAACTGGAAAATGGCTGGGGCGCCAGGGGGTTAAGGCTATGTTCACACGGGGTATTTTGCAGAGTTTTTTGACGCGGAAACCGCGTCGCAAAACTCGGCACAAACGGCCCAAGAACGCCTCCCATTGATTTCAATGGGAAGCGACATGCCCTATCTTCGGGCGCTTCCGCCTCTGACCTCCCATTGACTTCAATGGGAGGCAGAGAAAGCGTATTTCGTGCTGTTTTATGCCCGCGGCGCTCAATGGCCGCGGGCGAAAAACGGCGCGAAAATCACCGCGAAAATCGGCGTGCAGGGAAAGGAAAATCTGCCTCAAAGTTCCAAACGGAATTTTGAGGCAGATATTCCTCCCCCAAAATACTCCGTGTGAACATAGCCTTAGGGATCATATCTCAGTTTTGACGTGTTTATTATAGATGTCATGTATTCTGCTAGGTCTCCTTTAATATGCTGCCCCGCATCGCTCACCAATTACCTGCCATGTATCTCCATGTACACACAGCTGCCGTCAGTTACCGGTGGGGAGGGCGGGGGATGGAGCGCTCCCCTCATGAATAAAGCGGATTTATAAATCTGAGGCCTACTGTATTTTTTTTTTATTTTTTTTTAGTAATATTCAAGCGGACCTGTGCCCATAATATGCCACCTATAAATAGGGCAGTATATTATGGTGACAGATTTGCTTTGATGAACTCCAACCCCTCTAATAGTCACGCAACTACAACGAATAAATGACAGTGCGCCCGTGTAAACTTTATTAAAGGTACAGGAGCCTTTCTGATGTCCTCCGTGTTCACGTTACGTAACACAGGACACGGGTGATGTAACCCTAATGTGTACACCACTGCCCAACAGTCATATACCCGGCATGGAAGAGGAAGCCGTGTGGCAAGAAGCAGCAATTTTATATATATATACACCATGTCTAATTGTGGTGCAGTTTTTCCCGCCGGAAAGTCCAGTGTGGTAAACAGCAAGCAAAAAAATAAATAAAAAAGTCATACTTACCCGTAGCCATGGCGACGAGTCCCTCTGACGTTCTACAGCCCGGCCTATGAGGTTTCTTCACATGTGAGTGTTGCAGTCTGTGATTGGCTGCAGCAGTCACATGGGATAAAACGTCCTCCCCGGTGGCCGGGCTGGACGCAATTAAACCTGCAGTGTATTCGCTACGTGTGAACACGGCCTTACACGTGAATTATTTGTACCTATTGGATAAGAAATGAAAGCTGCGCTGTGATTGGTTGCTATGGGTAACAAGGAGGGTGTTACTGTTGGGCAGTTTTAAAAAAATGAGGCCTTGAATTGTTTCAATTCTTTCTCACTTTTAAGCCCTCTGCTTGCTGACAGTGAATGGGAACATTGTTCTTTACATCTCAGAGATTTAATACCTGCCCTGACCTAATACTTGTCAGAGCTGGGGGTTTGTTACAATTGTATTCAGTTTGGACTTTCGGTGAGATAAATATATCAGCAGCACAGACGTCTCTCCTGTCAGGATGGGCCAGAACGTGTAATGTGCAGAGGATTACCACAGAGGTTACACCACAAGGGATGTTACACAAGAAACCGATGTAATCCGGAAAACACAGAAGGCCCCATTCACACGGCCGGACTTTTCATCCATAATTACGGACCCAATCATGTCTATTGGCCACGGACGCCTTTCAGTATTTTCACTGATGGGTGTCTGTGCTGAATAAATGATAGAGCCCGTCTTATTCTTGTCCGTAATTACGGCACGGACTCTCCCATAGAAGCCTAAGGTGCATCCGTATGCTGTCCGTATTTCCGGAAGCGTTGCTATGCAACACGTTGGTGACATCATTCGCATCCTCCCTCTTTTTTTTACGGATCCGTATATACGGACAGTATTTCGGGATAGATGAAAATACGGTTGTGTGCATTGGGCCTTAGGTAGATATGAGAGAGATAGATAGATAGATAGATAGATAGATAGATAGATAGATAGATAGATAGATAGATAGATAGATAGATAGATATGAGATAGATAGATAGATAGATAGATAGATAGATAGATAGATAGATAGATAGATAGATAGATAGATAGATATGAGATAGATAGATGTGAGATAGATAGAGAGATAGAGAGATAGAGAGATAGAGAGATAGATATGAGATAGATAGATATGAGATAGATAGATAGATAGATATGAGATAGATAGATAGATAGATAGATAGATAGATAGATAGATAGATAGATAGATAGATATGAGATAGATAGATATGAGATAGATAGATAGATAGATAGATATGAGATAGATAGATAGATAGATAGATAGATATGAGATAGATAGATAGATAGATATGAGATAGATAGATAGATAGATAGATATGAGATAGATAGATAGATAGATAGATATGAGATAGATAGATATGAGATAGATAGATATGAGATAGATAGATAGATAGATAGATAGATAGAGAGATATGAGATAGATAGATGTGAGATAGATGTGAGATAGATAGATAGATAGATAGATAGATAGATAGATAGATAGATAGATAGATAGATAGATAGATAGATAGATAGATATGAGATAGATAGATAGATATGAGATAGATATGAGATAGATATGAGATAGATAGATAGATAGATAGATAGATAGATAGATAGATAGATATGAGATAGATATGAGATAGATATGAGATAGATATGAGATAGATATGAGATAGATATGAGATAGATAGATAGATAGATAGATAGATAGATAGATAGATAGATAGATAGATAGATAGATATGAGATAGATAGATAGATAGATAGATAGATAGATAGATAGATAGATAGATAGATAGATAGATATGAGATAGATAGATAGATTTTTGTATTTATCTTAACCCCTTAATGACTAGGCCTGTGTACCACAGCAATCAAAGGGTTAAGCAGCCAGAGTCAGAGTTTCTCCCCCTCCTCCACTGTATTCAGGAGGCTTCTCAGACGCCTTTTCTACAGCAACGCCAAAAGACATTAGTCAGCCGGGAACGGGTAATAAATAAAAATAATAATGAATAATATTAATATATATGCACCTAGGATGGATAAGAAATATATATATATACACCTCAGGTTGGATTCACACGATGAGCCCTGTAAAGATCCGCAGTAACTCCACATTTGTACGACGCGGTCACTCGTAGCGGCGGAGCGCGGGACTATAACACGAGTGGCAGCTTGGTACAGTGCGGAGCTCGATGGCGGCCCCTGATCTGCGGATATTGACGTCCTATCCTGAGGACCGGTCATTCGTTTTATTTCTAGACAACCCTGTTAACTGGCGGATTTTACAGCGGATTTGCCGCCATACAATAAAGTAGGTGAAATCTGCGAGGAAATCCGGAACAACAGAGTCGTACATTATAACACCATAAAATATAATACCTAAAAAAAAATATTGGGAAAGATTTATCAAAACTGGTGCAAAGGAAAAGTGGTGCAGTTGTTCATAGCAACCAATGATTGACAGCCGCCACTGTAGTCTACATCAGCTGTCAATGATTGTGATTCACTCTTTGGTATAATTGCATTATGGGATCCTGATCTTCCTAAAGGACTCTGATAATCCAGAACACTTGATAATCCAGAAACACCAGGTCATGTGACTATAAGAAGCAAAACGTATGGACGTGATAACCAGCAGTAATAGCTGTGACATAAAGACACCAGATCTACATATACATATATATATACTCAGCGACAGGCTCCAGCAGAAACTTACCCGCAGTCAGCGCAGGAACATGAGCAAGTTACCTAACAGCAGCCGCGGACAGCGACAACAAACTACAACTTCCGGCATGCTGCAATGAGACTACAACTACGGCGTCCTGCCGGGGACAAAAGGCTGAAGGACGCGTTACTGCTCCACTGCGCGTTTAATACGTGATTATCATCAATAGTATTGTCATTGTCACTACAGTCATTCATATATCATCATTATTATAAATATATTATAACAGGTTGTTATTATTATTATTATTATTATTAGGATTTTATTGTTATATGTATATTATGATCAAATCGCTATTTTAACCCCTCGCCACTTTGCATTTTTTCATTTTCTTTTTTTCCGCCGCGCCTTCCATGAGCCATAACATTTTTTATTTTTTTTGTCGACATGAGGACGAGTTGTAGTTTTCCACTGCACTATGGTACCATATAATATACTGGGAAACTAAGGCTTCGTTCACATCTGCGTCAGGGTCCCGTTCTGACTTTTCGTCACAGCTTCCCATCAGAACGGAACCCTGACTGAAACAAACGGAAACCATAGGGTTCCGGTTGCATCACCGTTGTTTACAATGTTTACAATGGGGACGAATCCGGTGCAAATGGTTTCCGTTTGTCTCCGTTGTGCAAGGGTTCCGTCCTTTTGACGGAATCAATACCGTGGTCTACTGCGCTATTCATTCCGTCAAAACGCCAGAACCCTTGCACAACTGAGACAAACGGAAACCATAGACCTCCGCGGATTCTGCCGAAAATTCTGCCTCCTATTCATTTTAATGGGAGGTGGACGCTTCTTTTTCCCGCTAGCTGATTTTTTCCGCCCAAACTTCCCATTGAAGTCAATGGGAGGAGGAATAATTTTGCAGAGGGACCCGCCACGCACAGTCCCAGCTATGGGAACTGGCCCTAAGTGGTAACTAAACCAGTTGTGTAACTACCGCCCGCCGGCACGAGCCTTCCCATGTATCTCCCTGCTCTGTCATTTATTAGGCTACACGGTCGGCCTGTAGCCATTCAGGCACAGGGACAGGATCCCTGCGCAGGCCAGCGTGATGACGTCACTGGATCACACCGGCCTACGCAAGGATCCCGTCGGCTTTGTGGAGCAGCTCTGTTCAATACAGGAAGCTGAGTATAATTTTTTGGTTTTATTTGTTTGGGGGGCACTGTCTACAAGGGGGTGGTGGGGGGCACTGTCTACAAGGAAGAGGTGGGCGGCTGTATGGCACTATCTACAGAGGGGCTGTATGGCAGAGTATACATGGATACTTTATGGCACAATCCACTGGGGGGGCACTATCTACAAGTGGGGGCTGTGTGTGGCACCCAGCGGAGGGTAGAGGGGGGCCAGTCAAAAGTATGCTATGGGGCCCAGTGTTTCCTAGTTAGGCCCCTGAACTAAACTTTTAAAAACTTTTGACATGTCAGAAGTTTTGATCAATGGCGGTCCGAGCACTGAGACCCCCACAAATCACTAAAACAAAGAGGCAGAATGGCTCGGGTGAGCTCTGTGCCACTTCTTTTCTGGACGTCTTTCCTCGGAAAGCCGAGCGAATGGCATATGGACTCTCTATGGACTTTCTATTGAGCCTGTACACTGCTCACCTGAGCGCTTCTGCCTCTTCGTTTTAGTGATTTGTGGGGGTCTCTGTACTTGGACCCCCACCGAACAAAACTACTGACATTTCACTATGTGTCAAAAGTTTTTTTTAAAGTTTAGTTACTCTTGAAAAAAAATGCATGTGTCCATGTGTTTTTTTATGGCTTTATTCGGAATAAATCACGTGTTGCAAAGAGGAATTTTTGCATCACATGATCTTTGAATCACATGATTTGCAATGTGAAAAACGAGACATAAAAAAATGCAGGTTGTAAGACACATTTGCAAAAAAAAGCCACGTAAAACACCATAAAAAAACGCATCTATCATGTTACTAAAAAACTTTTCCCCAAAAAAACGTGGCACATAAAGTGTGAAGGAAGTCTAAGGTACTGTTCACAAGGGGAGGATTTGCAAAACCATGCAGTACAGTGGACGATGTTTAGGATTTCTGCCGCAGATTTGCAACTGTATACACGCCGATTAGCTACGTTGGTGTTCAATGGATAAAATCTATGACTTTGCAGCCAGCGTAGGATCCTCCGGTGGGCCCAGGCAGCGAGCTGCTTTCATCCTGCAGCGGAGCAGAGAGACATGGTCTCCCTCTCCCACTGCTTACTCTTGTAGACATGGCCGCCCGGCTCATAATATGGGCCAGGCAGCACGGGACCCCTCATGCTGGTAGCGTCGCTAGCACCAGGGGGGCTCGCTTCTGACATGTTCAATTGTATCTGCGTCCTCAGGATGCCAAACAATTGAATACTATATAAGAATCCATGCGCAGGCCAGCGTGATGATGTCACTGCATAATGCTGGCTACGCAAGGGTCCCGTCTCTGAGCAACTACGTCCGTCACGGGAACGGGGCTAGGTAAATAATGGTAAAAAAAATGGTTTGCAGGGCTGTGTGGCACTATGTCAAGGGGAGGGCTTTGTGGCTCTGTCCACATTAGGGGGCTGTGTGGCACTATCTTCAAGAGTGGGGGCTGTGTGGCACTATCAACAGTGGGAGGGGGGGGGCTGTGTGGCCCTATCTACAAGAAGGGAGGCTGTGTGGCACTGTCTATAGTGGGGGGCTGTGTATGGCACTATCTACAAGAGAGGGGCTGTGTGGCACTATCTACAATAGCTGGGGCTGTGTGGAACTATTTACAGGGGGGGCTGTGTGTGGCACTATCTACAGGGGACTGTGTGTGGCATTATCACTGTGTGGGGCATAAAGGGGGGTACAATTATAGTGTGTGGCAATGAGGGGGCATTATTTCCATCTGGTGAGGTTTTTGTATGGGGTGGGGAGGTGCTAGAAAAGCGAGAATGGTTGTGTTGAAAATTCTGCAGAGGCGATTCGTAGTCGGGAGAAGGCGTCAACGCAATCTGGGCCGGATGAAGAAGAAAAGGAAAAGTGTGCGACTCCAATCTGAGAAGACGTCACCGGTGAGTCACTGGAATTCACTCTACTGTATTAAAGGAGTTTTCCCATCTTAAACATTTATGGCATATCCACAGGAAATGTCTCTGTCCCACTGCTAACTCTTGTAGGCAAATAACATTTATGGGCCGGTGGCACGGGCCCCCTCATTCCTGGCGGCATCGCTAGCACCGGGGGGCTCCGGTGCTAGCCTTTGACATATTCAATTGTATCTGCGTCGTCAGGATGCCGACACAATTGAATACTATACAGAATAGAGAGAACAGCGCGCATGCGTGACCCTCACTCCCAGTGGCGGATTAAGAGAGCGTTAGACACAGCCCCCTATAGATACAAATGAATATCCCCCCCCCCAAACGGAAATCTTTAGCAAAGTTTACATCACCATTGAGATCAATGGTGATGCAAACGGAAGCTAAGGTTTCTATTTGCCTTTCCGTTGAGGGGTTAACCAGACGGAAACCCTCAATGGAAGGGCGGCGGTGATGTGAACAGGGCCTTAGATACAGGGCCCATGTGCATGTAATGTAGGCTTAGATACAGGGTCCAGCAGACAGTATTCTTATGCAGTATAAGCTGGGCCCTGTATCTAAGCCTAACACACTTTAGGCTTAGATACAGGCTTTAAAGGTTTAAACATGAATAGCCTACCTTCAGTATAGGCCATCAATAGCTGATGGGTTGGGGTCAGACACCCGGGACCCCTGCCAATTAGCTGTTTTTAAGGGGTTGCAGCCGCTCGTACGAGCGCTGCTTCCCCTTCAGTTCCGTCACACGTCCGTGTCGGCGATTCAGTGTGACAAAGTGACTGGAATGAAGGGGAAGTAGCGCTCGTACGAGCGGCTGCAACCCCTTCAAAACAGCTGATTTGCGGGGGTCCCGGGTTTCTGACCTCAACCCATCAGCAAAACAATAAAACTAAACTTACCTCCTCTTCGGCCGCAGGTCCTCACTGCATCAACTGTCGGGACGCTGTGCGCGGCGCATAGCATCGTGACGTTATGCGCTGCGCACAGCGCTGTGACGTCACAACATCCGATGCGCTCCAGGAAGAGGAGGGGTAAGTACTGTCAGTTACTATAGTAACAGGGGCCCGTGTAGTTTATTACATAGGCCCCAGTTACTATAGTAACTTTTCATTGATGCGTGAATGTGGCTGCCGCTAGCTCCGGGGCCCTCTCCGGTGCTAGCGATGCCACACCGGGCATGAGGGGGGCCGTTCGATCATGGGTGGTTCAGACGGCCATGGGTCCCCCGGGAGCCTTGGGCCCCGGGCGGCCGCCCGAACCGCCCTAATGATAATCCGCCGTTGCTCACTCCACTAGTCTCCACCTGGAGACCAGAGCTGGGACCCGCATCTATAAGACATTTTTGTCATTTCCTGTGGATATGGGAAATATATGGGAAATGTCTAATATGGGAAAACTTTCAGTTATACGGTCTGCAGAGCGCTTGTGTAGGACTGGTGTCTACCACTATCTGGTTGTAATATTGATCTTTGGTTTACTACACAATTAAGAGTGGTCGCATTATTTCTATATAGCTGACGGGTGGGCCCCAAGAATTATTTCCTATGTTGGGCCCAAACTACTCCAGTCCGACACAGTTTCCAGCAACTCGAATAACCTTTCTGCAGATTTTAAAACCTGTGGCACGTTCATTAACACGCAGATTTTTTCATAGCGTGTGAATGGGGTATAAAAAAATCTCATTACACATACATTGGGTAGACACTGATAAATGACGTTACTTTACTTACATCTTACACTATGCTGACGTCTAGGGAGCGTCTCCATATTGAAACTGCAGGGAAGCGGAAATCTAAAGTCATGGCAAAATCGGTTACCATGACTACCCCAATCCGATTGAAGAAAGGGACTGAAACACCAGACAGACATAGCAACAGAAGAGGGCCTCATATATTAAAACTGTCTAAGGCCGTGGGCACGACTGGTCGCGGACAGACTCCCACATTTGTGGCTCGTGCTCCCATATAAGGTATGGGAGCACGGTCCTCAAAAAGCAAAAGAACGGACATATCCTATCTATTGCAGCGCACTTCTACGGCCCGGACACCTTCCCGCAAATGTACGGGAAGGTGTCCGTGGTCAATAGAAGTGAATGGGTCCGTAATTGCTTTACGCTTTTTTCTTCCTTGAGCGGTCCAAAAACGCCCAGAATACGGTTTCCGCATTACAATCAGTGTCAAAAAACACAGTGGGAACAAGCCCTTACAGTAAAGCTGTCTTTGTTGCCCTTAGCAACCAATCAGAGCTCAGGTTTGATTTCTCCAGAGCAGTTTAAGAAATGAAAGCTGAGCTCTGATTGGTTGCTATAGGCAACTAGTAAGGTTTTACTGATAGTTTTGATAAATGAGGCTGCTTTATTAAAAAGCCCGCTAAAGCAGCTCTGCTGTGCGAGGAGCCCTCCAAACACCCCTGATTATGCCCATTATGTTCCCCTCCACATAGTACAAAAATCCCCACCACTATGTAATGTAAACATCCAATGTCCGCAATTATCAATACTATTAGCAATACTGTCCTTGTCGCCCATAGAAACCAATCAGAGGTCAGCTTTCTCTGCTCTGGAAAAGTGAAAGCTGAGCACTGATTGGTTGCTATGGGCAACAAGGAACGGTTTTACTCTTAGTTTTGGTAAATGAGGCCCATAAGATGAAAGATAGGAGAAGAGTGAGGAAGTCCACGGGGCCCTGAACATTTCACTATATGGGGCCCACATATTCCACATGGCAGCCATGCTTGTACCGGTGACCGCAGTGGTCACGCCATGTCATTGCTGCATACAGCAGAAACATCCCTAGTAGGTCTCTACAAACAGCAGCATAGATCTCAGCTTCCTGGACCCCCGCCCGGGAATATTACATGACAAAGAAGAGAGGCGTTAGGCCCCCATGCTTGTACTTAGGGAATGAAGTTTTATCATGAAGTCTTTTATATGACGGTACAACATGGGCATTGTTTAGTTCGGTCTTATCAGATTTCGGCATTGTATGGTATTTGCACTTTGTGTATTAATATCATATTTTATGTGCTATTTGAGAGAAATATAATCAGTTTTCATGGTATGAGCTGCGGGGGGTGTTGGCGGCCGGGCGTGATTCTACACATTTACAATTAGCACATGCGTAATTAACCACACTCCATTATTAGTTTCTCAGCTTGTCTATTTGGAAATCTGCTCCATTGGGCATCTTTAGATGTCATAATGTGAAGAAGAAAGAAAATTATGCCCAAGGAGTTTTACAGGAATATCCATTAATGTGTGATTGGCAGCGGTCCCAACCCTAGGACCCCCAGAGATCACCAGAATGATGGGGCTCCTTCACTATTGTCTGGATGGCGATTGTGCCAGGTACTGCAACTCACCCCTATAAATTATCACCTATCCACAAGATAGGTGATCATTTTCTGATCGTTGGAGGGCCACCTGGGACCCCCACCGATTCTGAGAACGAGGGTTTTTTAACCCCAGATCCTCCTCACGGCACCCGTCTGCAGTAAGGAGGAGCTTGAATGAGGCGGCAGTCGAGAATGTGCCCACCGCTCCAGTAAATGTCTATGAGATTGATGAAAACTGCTGAACAGCTAAAGACTTTGAATGGAGCGGCATCGCGGATGCTCGACCACCGCTCCTTTCAATGTTCTCCTCACTGCGGTCGAGATGTTCAGGACCCCTGATCCCACAATCAGTGGGGCACCCAGCGATAAGAAAATGATCACCTATCCTGTAGATTTGTGATCATTTATGATTTTGGAAAAACCACTTTAAGGCCAAATGCACACGATGTGTATTACATGCGGATTTGCCGCTCATATTTCTGTGCAGCAAATACGCAGCATAAGGCCTCATGCACACGACTGTAAAACCGGGGACCGTAACATGGTCCTCGGTTTTACAAACCCATTCAGTTCTATTGGCCGCGGACACCTTTCCGTATCGCTATGGATGGGTTTCCTTGCCTTTGAACTGTGCCGGGAATTATGTAGCATGTCCTATTTTTCGTATTTTACGGCCCGCGCTTCCATACTTTGTGCACCATTTCTGAATCAAAATGTAAAAAACGGACATGAAAACGCATAAATAAAACGCACTATTAGGTACAGCTTTTACCTACGGAATTACTTGCGCATACCTGCGGTTTTGATGCTGATTTTCTGCATCAAATTCCGCAACGTGTGCATGTAGCCTAAAGTGAGAGAAGCTTAGTCGGACCCCTACAGATCACACATTGGTGACCTATGCTAAGTGTAGGCCATGAATGGATATTTCTAGGAAAACCTTGTTTAGTCTACGTAATGCAACCGCCTCCTATGATGAATTGTGCTTCCAGATTGGTTCTTTACATGGGTATTGCAGAAACCAGAATATTACACCACCCAAAAGCAACCAGGCCCCGGCCCCTCTTATGAGGATGTACAGTCTATTATAAGAAGGTTCTTATTACATTATAGGATCACATCTTTTTTTAATCTTTTCAGTCATTATCTTCGTCAAATTGTGCAAATTGGCTGTAAAACATAATCTTTGGCGCATAACTTGTCTCTATTAGAGCGATGCTCCTACGGCCTTAGAACGAGTAGTAAAGACAGCCAGGTATATGTGTTGTCAGGGGGATTCTTAAGTGTGATACTGAAGTCTCTCTTGGGCGCAGATGAACATGCCGCCACTGTTCTCAGCTTAACAGTTATAATATCATCGCTGCAATTATTTTTGTATTATGGGAAACCATATTTTTATATATTTCAATTAGCAGCTGTTAAAATAACTTGCCTTAATTATCCCCTCCGTATATATTCCATTGTGGACCCATTTACGGGAGGAGCGCTAGTAAAAATACTGTATCCTCTTGTTAATGGTCTTGACTTTGTAAAATGTTTTAGCAATCAAAACCTAATATTCAAAAAACCCAAATATTTTCCTATGATATTCATCATACACATTGTAATGATTTGTTTCCGGCAATATCCCAGGAAAGAACTAATCCAGATGTCACAATTCACCTATAGGACCCTTATTTCCCATGATTGTGGTTTGGGTCTAAATACTCAGCTAGTCCATCCTAAGCTAGTCGATGTTTAATTACCTAGATAACGTCTAGTAGAGATGGAACAGAATGTTACGACCAGTGGGATGTGGACCCACTGTACTACTTCACCGGTTTGACTTAGGGCCACATCTAAGGGTGTTATCTAAGTAGCCACCCCAGTCTTTACTCTTAACCCCCCTATGTGGATCTGGACTTCACTGCGGGGAGACTACCAGGTCGCTACTTCTTGAGGTGGTCCCGGCATGAGTAGCGGCTAGCCCATCATACCAGGATACAACAGTGTAGTACACTGAGGGTATAAGCACTGCCAGATGATTCCTTGGCAGGGGGGTGAGGATCAGGAGTCCTAAATCGTAACTGGCAGTAAGCCACAGCAGGACCGGCGTCAGTACCCGGCGAACCCGGGTAAGTGCCACGACCCATTTGCCGGAGTTCCACTCCTGGAGAAGCCCCTTACGTCACTATCCATATATGGACAGTGACGTCAGGGGCTCTTCCAACATGACCGTTTTGACGGAAGCAATACTATAGTCGACGGAACCCTTGCACAATGGTGACAAACAGAAACCATTTGCACCGGATTCGTCACCTACAGTTTCTGTTTGTTTCAGTCAAGGTTCCGTTCATGGGTTCCCCTGACGGAAAGCCTCGATGGAACCCCTGAACGGAGCGCTGACGCAGATGTAAACAAAGCCTAAGAAGGACATGGCTGCACTAGAATGGGTACAAAGAAGGGCTACCAAAGTAATTATGGGAATGTGGGGATTACAGTACCAAGAAAGGTTAGCAAATTTGGGGTTATTCACTTTAGAGAAAGACGGCTCAGATTACATTACATTACATTACAAGGTAAAAATATATAATTGGACAGTACAGAGATCTTTCAAATTATCTTTTTACACCTAGGCCTGTAACAAGGACAAGGGGGCATCCTCTACCTCTGGAGGAAAGATGGTTTCTCCATAATCACAGATGGAGAGTCTTTACTGTAAGAGCAGTGAGACTATGGAACTCTCTGCCACAGGATGTTGTGATGGTTGATTCTTTGAACAAGTTTAGGAGGGGCCTTGTTGCTTTTCTTGAAAAATATAATATTACAGGTTATGAGCACTAGATTCTGAAGATAGGATATTGATCCGGGGATTTATTCTGATTACCATATTTGGAGTCAGGGAGCAGTTTTTCCCCTAATGAAACAATTGGCATCCACCTCATGGGGGTTTTGCCTTCCTCTGGATCAACGCGGTAGGATGAGAGGATTGGTTGGAAGATTCTCAATGATGAAATGTTTTCTGCATACGGCTGTGTGAATGAAGGTCTGCGTATTTATAATGAATGATGACTAATTACTTATAAAATACAAAAACATAATAAAAAGTTGAAATAAAAGAGTAGGAAGGAGAGAATCATGTTTTGCAGGATCATCAGGTTTATTATGCAGAAATATGCAGAAATATGCTGCTCGAATAATGGAGTCATCCGTTATATTCTCCCAGAAAAAAAATAATTATAAATTCATGTTTCGAATTTGAGATATGAGTAGGAATTTTATTTGACAATGTCAATTTTTCTTAAGAATCGCCAACTCTCTTTCACTTTGGAATTTTCTGTAGCAATTGCCGAGCGCTCAGGGACGGAAATCTAATCAAGGTTTACGAACATTTCTCCCTAATCGCTCCTGTTTATATTATTATATTATACGTTATGGATCACTCACCAATTCAACCACATTAACAGCGCCTGCGACTGGTCGCAACTGAATATGTTTTTAGCAGGACGATAATTGTTTCTAAAGCCTTTATTGAATGAACCCCAGTCGTATGCATTTTATAGGATGTTTTCGTTTCTTTTGGCTTTGAAGGTGCTGAAGCCCTATGTAGATTCGTATTAAAGGTGTTCTTAGGGTTAAAATGGGCTCTTATTGTAGCCAGTCTATAAGACCCCCAGTAATATTTACTTCCATCATTTCTATAGGACCACACTCCAACCATACAAGTGGAATAGTTAGAGGGTGATAATGTCACAAACTCCAATATACTTGACTGTGATAGTTGAGAGTCAGTATGCAACTATGTGCAACTGTGTCCGCTCGGCACTGTAATGTCGGCGACGAGTCGTCGTCCCCTGCCGGTAGTACCTGCGACCGGGACTCGTTCCTCCTCCGGCAGCTGCCAGCGTCTGCTGGTATCCTCTGCTTATGGCCGCTATGCCCTTAGTGGGCGCACATCGGCCGTCTTATAAAGGGCATGCACGAAATTCAAATTCAGCCATCCAATTCCTGTTGCCCCCAGGACTAGTTAAGGCACCTCCACTATCCACCTGGTGCCTTAACAATATTGGAAGAACCTAGTGTTATCCAGCGATGGTTCCTGTATGCTTCTGATTCCAGTCTCTTGCTATTTGTTGTCAGCCTGTATCCAGTTATCTATTATCAGTCTGTATCCAATCCACTTTGGCTATCTGCTATCAGCCGGTATCCAGCTACCCTCTACCTGCTTGTGTCCATCTACTTGCTATTTGCCTATCTCCAGCTACTCGCTACCAGCCTGTGTCCAGCTGCCGGCTACCTGCCTGTGTCTACCTGCTACCTGCCTGTGTCTACCTGCTACGTGCCTGTGTCCAGCTACCCGCTACCTGCCTGTGTCTACCTGTTACGTGCCTGTGTCCAGCTACCCGATACCTGCCTGTTTCTACCTGCTACGTGCCTGTGTCCAGCAACCCCGCTACCTGCCTGTGTCCGGCTACCCACTACCTGTCCGTGTCCAGTTACCTGCTACCTGCCCGTGTCCAGCTACCCGCTACCTGCCTGTGTCCAGCTACCCGCTACCTGCCTGTGTCTATCTTCTCGCTACCTGCCTGTGTCTTTCTACCCGCTACCTGCCTGAGTCCCGCTAACCGCCACCTGCCTGTGTCCAGCTACCCGCTACTTGCCTGTGTCTATCTACCCACTACCTGCCTGTGTCCAGCTACCCACTACTTGCCTGTGTCTATCTACCCGCTACCTGCTTGTGTTCAGCTACCCACTACTTGCCTGTGTCTATCTACCTGCTACGTGCCTGTGTCCAGCAACCCCGCTACCTGCCTGTGTCCGGCTACCCACTACCTGTCCGTGTCCAGTTACCTGCTACCTGCCCGTGTCCAGCTACCCGCTACCTGCCTGTGTCCAGCTACCCGCTACCTGCCTGTGTCTATCTTCTCGCTACCTGCCTGTGTCTTTCTACCCGCTACCTGCCTGTGTCTTTCTACCCGCTACCTGCCTGAGTCCCGCTAACCGCCACCTGCCTGTGTCCAGCTACCCGCTACTTGCCTGTGTCTATCTACCCACTACCTGCCTGTGTCCAGCTACCCGCTACTTGCCTGTGTCTATCTACCTGCTACGTGCCTGTGTCCAGCAACCCCGCTACCTGCCTGTGTCCGGCTACCCACTACCTGTCCGTGTCCAGTTACCTGCTACCTGCCCGTGTCCAGCTACCCGCTACCTGCCTGTGTCCAGCTACCCGCTACCTGCCTGTGTCTATCTTCTCGCTACCTGCCTGTGTCTTTCTACCCGCTACCTGCCTGTGTCTTTCTACCCGCTACCTGCCTGAGTCCCGCTAACCGCCACCTGCCTGTGTCCAGCTACCCGCTACTTGCCTGTGTCTATCTACCCACTACCTGCCTGTGTCCAGCTACCCGCTACTTGCCTGTGTCTATCTACCTGCTACGTGCCTGTGTCCAGCTACCCGCTACCTGCCTGTGTCCAGCTACCCGCAACCTGCCCGTGTCCAGCTACCCGCAACCTGCCCGTGTCCAGCTACCTGCTACCTGCTCTTGTCCAGCTACCCGCTATCTGCCTGTGTCCCGTTAACCGCCACCTGCCTGTGTCCAGCTACCCGCTACCTGCCTGTGTCCCGCTAACCACCACCTGCCTGTGTCCAGCTACCCGCCACCTGCCTGTGTCCAGCTAACCACCACCTGCCTGTCTCCATCTATCCACCACCTGCCTGTGTACAGCTACCCGCTACCTGCCCGTGTCCAGCTACCCGCTACCTGCCCTTGTCCAGCTACCCGCTACATGCCTGTGTCCCGCTAACCGCCACCTGCCTGTATCCAGCTACCTGCCTGTGTCTATCTACTCGCTACCTGCCTGTGTCCCGCTAACCGCCACCTGCCTGTGTCCAGATATCCACCACCTGCCTGTGTCCAGATATCCACCACCTGCCTGTGTCCAGATGTCCACCACCTGCCTGTGTCCCGCTACCCGCTACCTGCCTGTGTCCAGCTACCTGCCTGTGTCCAGCTATCCACCACCTGCCTGTGTCCCGCTACCCGCTACCTGCCTGTGTCTACCTACTCGCTACCTGCCTGTGTCCCGCTAACCGCCACCTGCCTGTGTCCAGCTATCCACCACCTGCCTCTGTCCAGCTACCCGCTACTTGCCTGTGTCCCGCTACCTGCCTGTGTCCCGCTAACCACCTCCTGCCTATGTCCAGATATCCACCACCTGCCTGTGTCCCGCTACCCGCTTCCTGCCTGTGTCCAGCTACCAGCTACCTGCCTGTGTCCAGCTATCCGCTACCTGCCTGTGTCTACCTACTCGCTACCTGCCTGTGTCTCGCTAACCGCCACCTGCCTGTGTCCAGCTATCCACCACCTGCCTCTGTCCAGCTACCCGCTACTTGCCTGTGTCCCGCTACCTGCCTGTGTCCCGCTACCTGCCTGTGTCCAGCTATCTGCTTTCCACCTGAGACCAGTGATCCGCTATCAGCTTCCATTCTTCAAGGTACCTTCTGCCAGTGCCTGTTTCTAGTCCGCTTGGCCAGCACCTACTCCACCTGGGACCATCTCAAGAGGTGGTGACCTGGCACGTTGTGATGCTATATACAATAACTGTTAGTACGCATTCTCGCGTATCTCTTATATTTGTGGATGTGCGCTGGCTTTGATGAAATATTGCTAGACACGCTTCGGAGCTATATTTTGCTTCTTCCTCAGTAGCTATAAGTGGACACGGTTGCACATAGTTGCGTACTGACTTACGTCTATAGGAAGTCATCTGTTGCGGAGTGTGTGATGTTATTATCATCTAACTATTTCACTTGTATGATTGGCGTGCCATCCTATAGAAATAACGGTGGTGGTCTCCAATCTACG
This sequence comes from Rhinoderma darwinii, assembly GCF_050947455.1. NCBI lineage: Eukaryota > Metazoa > Chordata > Amphibia > Anura > Rhinodermatidae > Rhinoderma > Rhinoderma darwinii. The sequence goes on along the minus strand of NC_134690.1, from coordinate 16,674,991 downwards.
GTGTCATTATTACTGGTGGTTTCATCAACTAGCTACAGTAAGAGCCCATTTTAACCACCAGGGACCTGTAGTTAAGGCTTCGTTCACAACTGCATGAGGGTTCCGTTCCGACGTTCTATCGGAGCTTTCCGTCGGAACGGAGCCCTGACTGACACAAACGGAAACCATAGGTTTCCCTTTGCATCACCATTGATTTCAATGGTGACAGATCTGGTGCCTATGGTTTCTGTCTGTCTCAGTTGTGCAAGGGTTCCATCGTTTTGACATAATGAATAGCGCAGTCGACTATGGTATTGATTCTGTCAAAATGACGGAACCCTTGCACAATGGAGACAAACGGAAACCATTGGCACCCGATCCGTCACCAATGTAAAAAATGGTTTTCGTTCATCTCAGTCAGGGTCCCGTTCTGACGGAAAGCTCAGACGGAACGTCAGAACAGGACCCTGATGCAGATGTGAACGAAGCCTTAGCTCCTTTTTTAGCTGTTTTTGTTTTAACTATTCCCCGTCTATTTCACTTATAGTCCCGTAAACAAATGTAAATACCAGTTTCTACCGCATTTGTTACTACAATTGTATTGGCTTGTAACAACCTATATTATTTTAGTATATTTTTATGCATTTATTTTTCTTTGTGTTTTTTATATAGGTATTTGTGTTATTCATATCGTTTTATGTTTCTTTTTTATATAGTGACATGTCGTTTTTTTAAGGTTTATGTATAGAATTTTGGTCTTGATTAAATTTTTTGTTGGTTTTATGATAATAACAAAATAAGGATAATGTATACTTTAGAATAAGACGTCTAGAGAGTCGGTTATTTCTATATACAAATCGTATTGACCCGCAGAATAAAGTTAACATGCCATTTTTCCCGCACGGTGAACGTTGTAAAAACAAACCCCCAAAAACTATGGAGGGATTGCTGTTTTGTTTTTGATTCCACCTCATAATTTTTTTTTTTACGTTTTCTCAGTGCAATATATGGTACATTAAAGGGGCTTTTTCCATCAGGGACATTTACGACATATCCACAGGATATGTCATAAATGTCAGATAGATGTGGATCCCACCTCTGTAACCCGCACCTACCTCTAAAACGGATCCCCCCAAAACTCATTCTACCTTCACTACTATGGGAGTTCTGAAAACACCGTAGCCAGGAAGTGGCCGGGAGGCAGCAGGAGCAGAAAAAGGTAGAGGGGGTCCCGTTCTAGAGATAAAATAAGTGTTCAAGGGTAGACATTCACTTTGAAGCAGTGGTCTCCAACCTGTGGCTCTCCAGCTGTGGAACTACAACTCCCAGCATGCTCTGCCATCCACAGAATATGGAGCTTGTGTTCTGTGAACGAGGAGCGTGTCACACAGATTGCTACAGGAACGCTTCTCTCCATTCACAGAGTAAATGTGCACGCTCCTGAAATCTGTACACGTGCTAGCATTGGAGTACTTGATAATATCGAAATTATTCCAGAAGCTTTTAGGTAGCAGACATTTATATTAGGAAACTGCTGATTATCATTTCTTAATATGGTGGTTAACTCCTTTTTCCATCTGGATGTACTATTACTTTAAGGGCCTGAGGTAGTTAGGGCACCTTGAAGAACTATTATGTCTAGTTGGTCGCCCGGGCACTGCCACTGTACCCGTGCGATCACCAGCAGGAGCACTGCAATTAACACGTTCAATACTGCAAGGAGTAAACCTGACAAGGGTCTCCAGGGTTGTATCTTGTAAATGCCTGTAGGGGTGCTATAGTAGAAATTTACATGGACGAGCCTGAGAGACACTCTTTCTTAGCGGCTCTCAGCTTATGCTAATAGGGGAGGGTCCCAAGTGGGAGACTCCCTTCTATGATGACCATAAGCGATGGCAAAACCCCAGTCAGCACTTTTAAGGCCTAATTCACAGACCACAAACCGCGCCAAAACACGGCCAAAATCGCCTCCCATTGATTTCAATGGGAGACGGAGGCGTTTTTTTCATGCGAGCGGGAAAAAAATGTTTGCAGGAAAAAAGCGACATGCTCTTTCTACAGACTTTTCCGTCTCTGACCTCCCATTGACATCAATGGGAGGCAGAGAATAGTTTTAGCTGCGCTTTTTGCCCCGTGGCGCTCAATGTCCGTAGCCGAAAAGCTATGAAAAACGCAGCAAAAAAAAAAAAAGCGGCAAAGAGAGTTTAGGCAGGTCAAAATCTGCCTCCAAATACCTGAAGGAATTTTGAGGCAGATTTTTCTGCCTGCAAAAAACTCAGTGTGAACATCCCCTAATAGTAGCTGCACATGTTAATGATGTCATGTCACAAACCTAGTGATGTCACCATAACATGATGATGGCAAACCCCTGTGCATGTAGCCAGTATGAAATCTGGCATAAGGCATGTGCGCCAGTTTTCGGAGCATATTTGGCCAGAAAGTCTCCCCCAATTTACAGAAGGAAGTTTTTATCATTAGGATTTCTGCCTAGTAAACTTAATTTACTAAAATAATATACAGCCGGCACCCACTGCACATGCTTCTAAGCCCGCTCCATATATATCCCCCTACGACATTCATTTTACATATACAGCGGATGTCGCCTAGGGGCTAAAATTCTGTCCTCTTTTATTGCTTAGTATATATTTATAGAAGTTAGAACTCAATACAGCACTCCAAATCCCCTGCATAGACATACAGTTACTGCAGTCACCACTAGAGGGAGCTTACTGCAAATAGAACCTAGTAATAACACTGTATGCAGTGAGCTCCCCCTAGTGGAAGTTTCAGGTCACCAGAATATTATCTTTTAGATCTATGTCTATGCAGGGAATTTGGAGCTCTATAGCAGAAAAACGGAGCTCAGATCGATATAAAGATATATTAAGAAATGAGTCATCTCAGGATTTCAGACCCAAAACTGACATAATGATAAAAGGTGAAGATTCACTTTAAGGGCATCAACCTGCAAGACTGAAATTCTATCCACAGTTCCATGGACGGCCATTAGCTTAGCCTTGGTCTGAGCCAGAATTAAAAGAAATATGTAAATGATCCTGATGAATTGGTTGGAAGAAGCAGATGGAATATTCGCTCCTTTGTCAGTTTCGGTAATAGTCATTCTCATTCTACGTGCGTGGACAGAAAATGAATGTAAATTCTGTAAATGGGGCATTACACATTGTCAGCATGTACAGTGTATTTAATAAATCCAAATCCAATAATCCGCAGACAACGTTCAAGCAATTGATTCATCTGCATAGCTGCCCTTATTGACCTTGTGCCTCCTGGTAATAGCTTTCAGCCCGGATAATTGGGGGAGATGTGATCTGAGGTTGTTTAAACAGAGGAAGGTTCAGATCTACAGATACAAGTGTCAGTATATCTCTCCAAAGACAAACATTCGCTTGTTGTTGTCACACGTTCGCAGCACTCATGCCAAATATTTATATTTTAGCTATAATTATCCTTGTCCATAATAAAGTTGATTCTTAAAGGGGTATTCCAGCCTCCAGCATTTTTCACCTAGCCACTCGATAGGTAAAAAATGCTAAATCAGTGGTGGTCCGACCGCTGGTACCGTCTGACCGCCGCTGTGCTCGGCTATGCCAGTCAGCCAGATAGACTCCCGCTACATTCAAACTCCTCCTAGCTGGGTCCTCCATTCTGGTGATCGGTGGAGGTCCTAGCAGTCGGACCCCCACCGATCTAGCATTTTTCATCTATCCAGTGGATAGGTGAAAAATGCTGGAGGCTACACTACTCCTTTGAAGGAGTTTTCCCCTGAGATATTTATGGCACATCCACGAAATATGTCATTAATGTCTGATAGGTGCTGGTCCCAGCGCTGGTACCCGCTCCTATGTCCAGAGGGGTTCAACTTGTTTATTTTTCCGTCAACATAGCCGTGTCAGGGCTTGCTTTTTGTGGGACGAGGTGTAAGGTCAGTTCACACACAGTTTTTTTGGTTTGATTTTAATGGTAGGCAGAGGCTTTGCTTTTCCTGTGCGGCTGTTGGCCAATCGCGAAAAAAAAAAGGCCCCATGCTCTTACTTCGAGCGGTATCCGTCTCTGACCTCCCATATAAATCAGAGGCTTAGGTTTGGTTCCTTAAGGAATTTTGAGGTCGATTTTTTTCTGCCTGCAAAAAACTTCATGTGAACTAGGTCAATAATGGCCATATAATGTAACATATAATTGATTACAAAACCTGAAAAAAAAAATGTAGGGGAATGTAAAAAAATACCCGTTGATTGGGTTTTGATTTTTTACAACGTTGTAAGGTATAAGGCCTTGTTCACACAGTGCAGATTTGCTGCAGATTTTGCATGTATTAAATTTAAACCAAAATTAGAATTTGATCCATCAGAGCAGACGTATAAGGCCTTTCTTTATATATTTCTTCTTTTTAGATGACCTAGTTCCTAGTTTTGACTTGAAAAATACATGCAGAATCTACAGAAAATCTGCACTGTGTGAACAAGGCCTAAATGTCATATTTTTTTAACGTTTTTGTGTAGACGCAATCTGAGAGGCACCATTTTTTATTTTTCTGTAGACGCAGCTGTGTGAGGGCTTTTTTTTTATTTGCAGGACTAGCTGTAGTTTTTCCTGGTACCATTTTAGGGTACATAGGACTTACTGATTAACTTTTATTCCTTTTTTTTTGGGTGGGGATGATCAAAAAAAGGCTATTCCACCATTGTTTTCGTGTTTTTTTTCTTATGCTACTTACTGTGCAGGACAAATAATACATTAGTTTTACAGTACAGGGGATTAAGGTTGTGGGGATACCAATTTTGTGTACTTTTTTAAATAATTTTTTTCCATAATAAAGCATTTTGGAAGGGGAAAATGTTTAGTGTTTTGCTTTTTTTTTTTTTTCGTTTTTTTCACTGTATTTTTCAAGTATTTTTTAACATTTTGTTTATTTTACATTTCTTTTAGTCTCACTATGGGGCTTGACCATGCAATCACTACAATAATACACAGCAGGATTTCTGTATTCCAGTGTATTATGCCTGTCAGTGCAAAACGGACAGGAATCCTATTAGACCCGCTTCTGGCAGGGCCTAATAGGTATACAGTGCACAGATGGTAAACATGGGGGCCATTTTTAGGCCTCCGGTTGCCATGGAAACCCATCATCACCCCAGGATCGCCTTAATGGGATGACAGAGGGAGCCTCCCTTGTCTGTCTAACCACTTCTATGTCGCGGTCGTGGGTTAAATGGCCAAGATCCCGGCATTTGCAGCAGAGTGTCAGATGTAATATACATCTAACACCCACTGCAGATGGTGTGGGCACAGCTCTTGTGCCCGCACCATCCACATGCCGTACATTTATGGCGCTTGCTATTAACTACATAACATCAACCCCGAAAATGTGTGGTGGAAGGCGCAAAGGGTTTAATGGGGTTTTTCTTGGAAATACTGCTGGCTTATCCTTATGAATTCTCTATAGCAGACAACCCTATAAAATGGCAAAGACATAGAAAAAGAGACCTTCTTGCCCTTAATGGGGTTCTCCGCTTTGGACAATAACTTGTTAGGGTCCCTTAACAATAAGCTGATCCCACAGTGTGGCCCTGCTGAGACCCCTGCAATCTGTAATCTGTGGAGAAACCTGGCAGTAAGTGTTCAATTTTCCTGCAGCGCCACCATAGGGGAAATAAAGCATTACACAGTGTCCATTCATATCAATGGATTGTCTGTATGATACAGGACAGGTCCTCCAGAGCGAGAGACATTCTTTGTAACCACTCCCTACACAACTCATCTCTACTGTCCCAGAAATGAGGATCCTAAACAGGGGACACCCTATATTATGCCCGAACTCATTAATAGAGTATATGATAATAGTTTTTCTAGACTAGTTATAGTGGCGGATCGGCTGTTATCAGTGGTGGATCCCCATAGGTTCGTTACGGGCCTCCGCCCAGGGCACGAGGCTCCCAGGGGGCCCATGGCCATCCAAAGGCCACATCTTAGTTTTGCCACGTTTTTTCCGCGAATCGAAGCAAAAAACCCAACAAAACTCACGGCCCCTGGTATCAATTGTAAGGACGTCTAAAGGACGCGGATACAATTGACATTACTGGCAAGGCAAGAGAACCGTGGGTGGGGTTTGGCGGTATCTACAGGGGGGCTGTGTGTAATACTATCTACAGGGGGTGTGACCCTATCTACAGGGGGGGAGGCACTATCTACAGGGATCTGTGGGGCACTATCTACAGGTGGTGTGTGTTATGCTATCTACAGGGGGCTGTGTGTGATGCTATCTACAGGTGGGGTGTGTGATACTATCTACAGGGGGCTGTGTGTGATGCTATCTACAGGGGGCTGTGTGTGATGCTATCTACAGGGGACTGTGTTTTATGCTATCTACAGGGGGGTGTGTGATGCTATCTACAGGGGACTGTGTTTTATGCTATCTACAGGGGGGTGTGTGATGCTATCTACAGGGGGTGTGTTGCGCTATCAACAGGGGCATTGTGTGTGTTCTATCTACAGTGGGCACTGTGTGTGGTGCCTTACTTTACAGTGTTTGACACAATTATATTCAGGGGCACAGTGTTTTGTACTATTTAATTCAGGGGTGCAGTGCATCGTGCTATTATATATACTGTGTGGCTCCATGATAATTTTATCTTCGTTTATAGGAGTATGTTGGAAAAGTGAGGAGCCGAAGACATCCGAGTGGCAAATTTTGCAGAAATGGGTAATGGTCGGGAGAAGTTGTCTTGAAGTCTGGACTGGATGGAGAAGAAAAGAGGAAAATAAAATACTAGAGTCGGAGAAGTTGTCATCTGTGAGTCACTAGATTGATAGAGAATCTGTCACCGCTCCTGACATGTTATTATAGGAAATCCTTGTATTTCACAAAAAGCCTTTGTACAGTCCAGGACTGATAGACAATTAGTTGTTACCATTCCCCTTGTCAGGAGGATGCGTCCCTGCACAGTGCGATACTGTCAACGATGGTTGGAGACTGTCAGTATGTAGGGGGGACACAGCCCTGTGACAAGGGGAATCGTAACACTCAATTATTAAAGCTTGCACAAAAAGGAAGTATTAACAATAGTTATGGCGCGGCAGGGTGGCGGTGGAGAAGGCGGCGCAAAGTTGGTTAACAACCCTGTGTTTATGGTCTACTTAATCCGCCACTGGCTGTTATTGCCAGGAGATGCCGCATCTAGCCATACGATTACTGCAGGGTATATGAAGCATTACACATGTCACCAAGCAAGAGTGTACACAGTTGCGGTGGGGGACCCTGCAGTGACGATATATTGAGAATTTTATTATTTTTGCATCTTGGGCTATTTCAGTAATATTGTTACCATTTATTTTCTCACCTTTATCAACATTTACTAATAATAATAACAACACATTTTAAATCAAGAGTAAAAATGAACATAAGATTGTGAAGTTTATGTAAATAAAAACTAAATACAAAAAAGAATAAACACAATTTCTTTCACATATTTGGTATCCCAGTGATTGTAATGACCTGTACAATAGATATAACATATCATTCGTGATGCACGGTGAACAGCATACGTTAGACACCAAATTAAAAAGTTATAAGGGCACGTTCAGACGTGGCGGAATTGCTGTGGAATTGCGCTGTGGACAGTCCGCAGTGGAATTCTGCAGCAGCCGTTTTTTACATTTGTTTCTAAACATTTTTAGGAAACTTAGTTCAGACGTTGCAGAAAATAACTTTGCGGAAATCAGGCCGCGGTGCAGAATTTCCCCTCCGCAGCATGCACTTTCCATTACGGAGAAGAAGCAGAATTTCACTGCGGATTTCAGCCTTTGCAATTCAAAAACTGAAATCTGTGGCGTCCGCTGTCTTTTCTGCAACGTCTGATTTACCTGTCCAATATGCAAATGTTGGTGCAGATTCGTTATTGCGTAATTGCCCCAAATCTGCACCAACTTTTGCAGTGGAAAAATTCCGCCACGTCTGAAATGCAGAAAAACAAAAAACATAAATTTGTTCCAGTCCTAATGGCCAAAAACAGGTTTAAGGAGAATTTCAAGGCATTAGAACATACAGACATTTTCCAGATGACCGTGTCAGACCATAAAGAAGCAAGTGTAAGCAGGGAGTCAGCTGTCCATGGTGCTGAAGCGCAGGCTACTCTCAGCACTGCTCGTATATACTCCTATGTCTTGCCATACAGCATGGTACATTATCGAGGTGATGTCATAACATGTTTACTGCATGTTCATCATTCTATTAGGGACAATCAGTTTTGCTGCATAGTGGAAGGAGTATGGTTCCGAGCAGCACAGTGTATTTCAGGAGTGGAGTGTGCTGATCTTGTGGGAGGTCACAGATTGAAGGTTACATAGTGGGAGTAGCATGGTTCCAAGCAGCACAGAGTACTTCTGGAGTGCTGTGTGCTGATCTTGCGGGAGGTCACAAACTGAATGTTACATAATGGAAGGAGCATGGTCCCAAGCAGCCCAGAGTATTTTATTAAAGTGGAGTGTGTTGAATTCGTGGGAGGTCGCAGACTGAGATTTACATAATAGAAAGAACAGGGTATCTAGCAGCACAGAGTATTTCAGGAGTTAAGTGTGCTAATCTTGTGAGAGGTCACAAACTGAATGTTACACAATGGAAGGAGCATGGTCCTGAGCAGCACAGAGTATTTTAGGAGTTGAGTGTGCTGATCTTGTAGGCGGTCACAGACAGAGCCACATAGTGGAAGGAGCATGGTCTCAAGCAGCACAGAGTAATTCAGGAGTGGAGTGTGCTCATCTTGTGGGAGGTCACAGACTTAAAGTCACATAGTGGAAAGTACAGGGTCTCTAGCAGCACAGAGTATTTCAGGGGAGAGGAATGCTGATTTTGTGGGAGGTCACAGACTGAATGTTACTTAGTGGAAGGAGCAGGGTTCCAATCAGCACAGAGTATTTGATTAAAGTGGAGTGTGTTGAACTCGTGGGAGGTCCCAAACTGATATTTGTATAGTGGAAAGAACAGGGTTCTCCAGCAGCACGGAGTATTTCAGGAGCAAATTGTGCTGATCTTGTGGAAGGTCACAAACTGAAAGCTACATAGTGGAAGAAGCAGGGTCCCAAGAAGCACAGAGTATTTCAGGTGGCAAGTGTGCTGCTCTTGTGGGAGTCACAGACTGAGAGTTGCATATTGGAAGGAGCCTGGTCTCAAGCAGCACAGAGCATTTCATAAGTGGAGTGTGCTGAACTTGTAGGAGGTCATAGACTTACAGTCGCATAGTGGAAGTTGCAGGGTCTCTAGCAGCACAGAGTATTTCAGGGGTGAGTGCGCGGATCTTGTGGGAGGTTATAGACTGTGATTTACATGTGAAGAGCAGGATCTCCAACAGCACAGAGTATTTCAGGAGAGGAGTGTGAATTATATTGGAGGCAGTGACCTGTCCATGCATATGTTGATGTTACTGAGGGCAGCGCTGCATGTGGCGGTGGCAGTGTCATGGGAAGGTGAGGGGAGGTCACAAACTGAGGGGCAGTGTCATGAGAAGGTGAGGGGAGGTCACAAACTGAGGGGCAGTGTCATGAGAAGGTGAGGGGAGGTCACAAACTGAGGGGCAGTGTCATGAGAAGGTGAGGGGAGGTCACAAACTGAGGGGCAGTGTCATGAGAAGGTGAGGGGCGGTCACAAACTGAGGGGCAGTGTCATGAGTAGGTGAGGGGCGGTCACAAATGGAGGGGCAGTGTCATGAGAAGGTGAGGGGAGGTCACAAACTAAGGGGCAGTGTCATGAGAAGGTGAGGGGCGGTCACAAACTGAGGGGCAGCGTCATGAGAAGGTGAGGGGAGGTCACAAACTGATGGACAGTGTCATGAGAAGGTGAGGGGAGGTCACAAACTGATGGGCAGTGTCATGAGAAGGTGAGGGGAGGTCACAAACTGAGGAGCAGAGGAGTAACATGAAGCTCCTGGGTCCTATTGTAAAATCTGTAACAGGCCATTACCTACCATGTTGCAGAGGGAACTGAAGGCACCAGAGCAAGGGTTTGATTACTACCCCTGCTCCTACTATAACTACGCTCCTGAGAAGAAGGATCCTCAGCAGCACAGAGTATTTCAGGAGAATGTCCTGCTTTTGTAGCAGTGACCCTTTCCTCATGTGATTTTCTTAGTGAGCAGAGGGCTGTATGTGACGGGGAATCTGAATATCTTATCAGGGACATGGACAGATGTGGGATATGTAAGACGTAGGGTCCCTCACCCACGCACTACGACGATTTCAGCCTTTTCTTGACTGGTGCAGGAGACATGTGATGACTATCGAAGTCTTGGACGAGACATGAAGTGACAGAATCTTAGCGTTGTCTGTATCCCCCCCCCGGTTGGTGAATACATACATAGCTGTACGTGCAGCGGGGGTGGATTTCTAGCTACACCCCCATCATTGTTATCATTGTGATTCATGGGAAGGCTTTGTATAATGTTATAATCCCCCTCTGCTGGAACGGTTATATAATAATGACCGGTATGTCTCACACGCTGAACACCATCATCATTCTGTACAACTCCCAGCAGGAGACGGAAAGAAATAATATGAAATGGTTTAATCCATTTTCTCACTAAAGTCTCTATTGTGTCGGGATCTATTGTGGCGGTCCAGTCCTCCGCTCATACGCCATAGACATGTCATTGTGACCTTCACGTCATGCTTTGATAAATGCCTCCTTATTTAGACCGCTAGTGCCCCTGCTTGGAGAGTGAGACATACAGCATGTGTTGGCGCAGGTGACGGCGCGGGCCCATGGCGGCTTCTGCCATGTTACCCTGAAGAACACTTAATTCATAGCCACCGTCCTGACTGTGTTCAAGGACACGACATCTTATTTGCAACCTGCCCGCAGATACCATAGATTCTCTAATCAGGTTCTGAACAGCCGGGCATATATGCCATGGAGGATGGCTATGTAGCTGCTACAGGGCCCGATTGAGGGGGTCCTAGCTCTGGTTGGCATCTTTCTGCACAGGTTATGTGGGGACCACAAATTATTAGGAGTGTAGTCACTGCAGTATGTGTTACACTCGCTAATCTAATATACATTCCGGTCCCCCGTAGCGCTGATTCTGAGATTTTCATAGATCTTTATAGCGCTGCCGGGAGACCGGAAGTCATGTGACCGGCCCCGCTGTACTCTATGTACAAGCAGGAGCCGTAGTGTATTGATTACATAGAGTACAGCGGGGCCGGTCACATGACGAAAAGTCTTATCATCATCAAAGAAGACTGAGACACTAGACTTCTCAGAATCAGCGTAACGGGGGACGGAATGTATATTAGCGAGTGTATCACATACTGCAGTGACTACACTCATAATTTTTGGACCCCACATAACCCCTTTAACTGGTTGCCGACTGTCAGCTGTATTTTTACGGCGGGTGGTCCAGGTACTTAAAGCTAACGCCATAACATATTTAGGGCACGACCTTAAGCTGGCTGCCCGAACAATCAGTCATCTGAATGTCGGGTGCCTGTCAGTCAGGGACTAGCGGGGACCTGGAGAGAAGACAGAATTGTTTTTTCACTACTTTAGTCTTCTCTGTTCTCACGTACCCAGTGCTCAATAAGCACAGTCTATAAAATATATGCCACTGCCCCTATTGCTCACAGTGGATCGGTCACATGATCGCCGGTATGCTGGCAGTAGTAGGCTGCTGATGGGTATAACTAGATCCAGCACAGTGCTAGCAGGGACAGTAGTCGCTGTAACACGGCTGATTTCCCTGCTGTGTAGCACCAGTTACAGTGGAATAGTATAGTGTAAAAAAATAAATTTAATTAAATAATAAAGTCCCCGAAACTTCTTTTCTGACATTTGAGGGACAGACCAATATAATAATAAGTTAAAAAAATAAAAAAAATAAAAAATAAATGACTTAAAAAAAATGCACATAAAACACTCCTCCAAAAAGAACATTCCCTGCCAATCATTGTCGTACCCAATTACTCTAAAATAGACATGTAATATATCAAAATTTATGGGAGACAATGACAATATCAAATAAAAATTAGATTATAGGGTAAAACTTATTACCAGAAAAAAATAGCTAGAAAGTTAAAAAAAATATATATATATTTTTTAAAACAACAGAAGCCTAAAAGTTCTAAAAAAATAAGCAGTTAAGTAAGTGGGAGGGGCTTAAAGTGAATATCCACCCGTCAACACTATCATAAATCAAATTAGTCCCTTAATATATCTTTGTAGCGGTCAGAGATGTTTTTGTTGATAAAGAGCTTTAATACCCCCGTATAGCTATAGAATTACATGATAAAATTCTAGCTGCCTGCAGTCACCACTAGGGGTAGCTTAAGAGCTTATGGCATACAGTTTATACATTGAAGTCAATAATAGCATAGTATGAAGCAAGTTTCTATGCTCCCCCTAGTGGTGGCTGCAGGAAACTAGAATTTAATAATGTAAAACAAAGGCAATGCAGGGGATTTGTAGCTCTGTATCAGAAAAACCGAGCTCCTGCCACTATAAAGATATATTAAAAATGTATTATCTTACAATGTTGGACCTAGGAATGACATGGTGGGCATTCACTTTAATCTCGTTAGAGGAACTGCATTGATAGCAATTCAGGGTTGGAGAATTGACCAAGGGGTCATGGACAGGGAGGATGACACAAACACCAGGCACTTCTGTCCTGTGTAGGAAAACCTGGTGATATAATGGGGGTCTATTTTGATATTTGCTATCGGGTCCTCTCCCCTCTCCTCTATATATGCCATTGCATAAGCCATAGTGATTGCTATAAACAATACCCCTTGATTTTCAATTCCACTACTTTTTCTATAACCCCCAGCATCTTACACAGGAAAAAAATTACGAGTCAATTTTGCAGAATGTTGTGGTCAAATGGTCTAAAACATGTTATTGCTCATTTAAATACTTGCAGACTTGTGAATGATAATGTTATTCCCTAATGTAATCTTCAATTACTGCCAAAAAGGAAATCTTAGGCTGGATGGACATTTACATAATTACGTACAGCTGCAAACGCGTTTCATTGTTTACTACTGTTATTAGCAGGAAGGTCACTCTAATATTACTACTATTACTATAATTACTATTTGTCTCCTAGAGTGTAGTTTATTAGCAAATCAGTAGTACATATAGTATAGATATACTCTCATGGTTACATCTTTGTATACAGGTTCATGATTGGGGTAGTGTGGGAGCAATATTATAGTAATTATATTTTTGTATATAGAGACAGTATTATAGTAGTTACATTCTTGTATATAGGGGGCAGTATTATAGTAGTTATATTCTTGTATATAGTGGGTAGTATTATAGTAGTTATATTCTTGTATATAGGAGCAGTATTATAGTAGTTATATTCTTGTATATAGGGGGTAGTATTATAGTAGTTATATTCTTGTATATAGGGGCAGTATTATAGTAGTTATATTCTTGTATATAGGGGGCAGTATTATAGTAGTTATATTCTTGTATATAGGAGCAGTATTATAGTAGTTATATTCTTGTATATAGGGGGCAGTATTATAGTAGTTATATTCTTGTATATAGGAGCAGTATTATAGTAGTTATATTCTTGTATATAGGGGGCAGTATTATAGTAGTTATATTCTTGTATATAGGGGGTAGAATTATAGTAGTTATATTCTTGTATATAGGAGCAGTATTATAGTAGTTATATTCTTGTATATAGGGGGCAGTATTATAGTAGTTATATTCTTGTATATAGGGGGTAGTATTATAGTAGTTATATTCTTGTATATAGGAGTAGTATTATAGTAGTTATATTCTTGTATATAGGGGGCAGTATTATAGTAGTTATATTCTTGTGTATAGGGGCAGTATTATAGTAGTTATATTCTTGTATATAAGGAGCAGTATTATAGTAGTTATATTCTTGTATATAGGGGGCAGTATTATAGTAGTTATATTCTTGTATATAGGGGACAGTATTATAGTAGTTATATTCTTGTATATAGGGGGCAGTATTATAGTAGTTATATTCTTGTATATATGGGGCAGTATTATAGTAGTTATATTCTTGTATATAGAGGCAGTATTATAGTAGTTATATTCTTGTATATAGGGGGCAGTATTATAGTAGTGATATTCTTGTATATAGGGGCAGCAGTATTATAGTAGTTATATTCTTGTATATAGGGGCAGTGTTATAGTAGTTATATTCTTTTATATAGGGCAGTAGTATAGTAGTTATATTCTTGTATATAGGGGGTAGTATTATAGTAGTTATATTCTTGTATATAGGAGCAGTATTATAGTAGTTATATTCTTGTATATAGGAGCAGTATTATAGTAGTTATATTCTTGTATATAGGGGCAGCAGTATTATAGTAGTTATATTCTTGTATATAGGGGGCAGTATTATAGTAGTTATATTCTTGTATATAGGGGCAGTATTATAGTAGTTATATTCTTGTATATAGGGGGCAGTATTATAGTAGTTATATTGTTGTATATAGGGGCAGTATTATAGTAGTTATATTCTTGTATATAGGAGCAGTATTATAGTAGTTATATTCTTGTATATAGGGGGCAGTATTATAGTAGTTATATTCCTGTATATAGGGGCAGTATTATAGTAGTTATATTCTTGTATATAGGAGGCAGTATTATAGTAGTTATATTCTTGTATATAGGGGCAGTATTATAGTCGTTATATTCTTGTATATAGGAGGCAGTATTATAGTAGTTATATTCTTGTATATAGGGGGTAGTATTATAGTAGTTATATTCTTGTATCTAGGGGCAGTGTTATAGTAGTTATATTCTTTTATATAGGGCAGTAGTATAGTAGTTATATTCTTGTATATAGGGGGCAGTATTATAGTACTTATATTCTTGTATATAGGGGGCAGTATTATAGTACTTATATTCTTGTATATAGGGAGCAGTATTATAGTAGTTATATTCTTGTATATAGGAGCAGTATTATAGTAGTTATATTCTTGTATATAGGGGGTAGTATTATAGTAGTTATATTCTTGTATATAGGAGCAGTATTATAGTAGTTATATTCTTGTATATAGAGGGCAGTATTATAGTAATTATATTTTTGTATATAGAGACAGTATTGTAGTAGTTATATTCTTGTATATAGGGGGCAGTATTATAGTAGTTATATTCTTGTATATAGGAGCAGTATTATAGTAGTTATATTCTTGTATATAGAGGGCAGTATTATAGTAATTATATTTTTGTATATAGAGACAGTATTGTAGTAGTTATATTCTTGTATATAGGGGGCAGTATTATAGTAGTTATATTCTTGTATATAGAGGGCAGTATTATAGTAATTATATTTTTGTATATAGAGACAGTATTGTAGTAGTTATATTCTTGTATATAGGGGGCAGTATTATAGTAGTTATATTCTTGTATATAGGGGGTAGTATTATAATAGTTATAGTTTTGTATATAGGAGCAGTATTATAGTAGCTGTAATGATGGGGGTAGGGAAACAGACAAGTGAGCCCTAATCTACCCGCCACTCAGTCCCTGCCTACTTGCAACGACCCACCCTAGGCGACGGGGTACAACTGGGCAACGTTCCCTACGCTCAGTAAGTGCACGACAGACAAACAGACAAGGGTACACAAAGCTAAGGGAAATGGGGCAGTTGCCCACGGCAACACCGTGAGCAACAAGAGCGGTGAACGAGCCAAGTCAAACCAGGAGTGTACGAGGTACCAAACGCTGAGCAGGAGAGTAGTGAACAAGCCGAGTCAAACCAGGAGTGTACGAGGTACCAAACGCAGAGCAGGAGAGTAGTCAGTAAGCCAGGGTCAGAATGAAGCAGAGTCAAATAGTTCAGAAGCTGCAGCAGGGCCAGGAAACCACACGAGAAGAATCACAAGCAAGGAGGAACAGGAAAGGCAGGTATAAATAGACAGAGGGCGGGAGCTAGCTCCGTTTGGCCAGGCTGTGATAGGCTCTCCCACTCCTAAGCCTGCCATCCTGAGTGGTGGAAGATGGAGTCAGTCTCACAGACATAGAAGCAGGTGCAGACTGATTACCTATGGGCGTATACACAGAAGCTGTGCCTGGCAGATCCTTTACAGTACCCCCCCTTTTATGAGGGGCCACCGGACCCTTTATAGGTGGACCTGGTTTATTGGGGAAACGAAGGTGGAACTTCCTGACCAATACCCCAGCGTGAACATCCCGGGCGGGTACCCAAGTCCTCTCCTCAGGCCCGTATCCTCTCCAATGGACCAGGTACTGGAGGGAGCCTTGGAACATCTTGCTGTCCACAATCTTGGCCTCCTCGAATTCCACCCCCTCAGGGGTGAGAACGGGGACAGGAGGTTTCCTCGAGGGAGCCAAGGACGGGGAGCAGCGTTTAAGGAGGGAGGCATGAAACACGTCGTGTATTCGAAAAGATGGGGGCAACTCCAGTCGGAAGGAGACAGGATTGAGGACTTCAATGACCTTATATGGCCCTATAAACCGGGGAGCAAACTTCTTGGACGGGACCTTAAGGCGCAAGTTCTTAGACGATAACCACACCAGATCCCCGACCATAAACAAGGGGTTAGCAGAACGTCTTCTATCTGCCTGAGTTTTTTGTATGCTCTGGGATGCCTCTAGGTTCTTCTGAACCTGGGCCCAGACTGTGCACAGTTCCCGATGAACGACCTCTACCTCGGGATTGTTGGAACTACCAGGTGAAACGGAGGAGAACCGTGGATTAAACTTAAAATTACAGAAAAAGGGGGAGACCCCTGACGAGTTACTGACCCGGTTATTAAGGGAAAATTCGGCGAGGGGAATGAATGAGACCCAATCATATTGACAGTCTGAGATAAAACACCTTAAATATTGTTCTAGAGACTGATTAGTCCTCTCGGTTTGGCCATTAGTTTCAGGATGGAAGGCAGAGGAGAAGGACAGATCAATCTCCAACTTTTTACAGAAGGCTCTCCAAAACAATGAAACAAATTGTACCCCTCTGTCCGAAACAATATTGACAGGGACCCCATGGAGACGCAGGATGTGTTTGACAAACAAGGTAGCTAACGTCTTAGCATTGTGTAGTTTCTTGAGGGGCACAAAGTGGCACATCTTACTGAAGCGGTCTACTACAACCCACACCACCGACTTGCCTTGAGATGGAGGCAAATCAGTGATAATATCCATGGAGATATGGGTCCAAGGTCTCTGGGGAATGGGCAAAGAACGTAGTAAGCCCGCTGGTCGGGACCTGGGAGTCTTGGACCTAGCACAAACCTCACAAGCGGCGACGTAGGCCTTAACATCTTTAGGCAACCCAGGCCACCAATAGTTTCTGGCAATGAGGTGCTTGGTACTCAGGATGCCTGGATGACCAGATAGTGCGGAGTCATGATTTTCCCTAAGTACCCTTAGCCGGAATTGCAGGGGAACAAACAGCTTGTTCTCAGGAAGGTTCCCGGGAGCTGAACCTTGATCAGCCGCAATTTCAGAGACTAAATCAGAATCAATAGAAGAAATGATTATACCTGGAGGCAAAATACAAGCAGGATCTTCCTCCGAAGGAGGGCTGGCCATGAAGCTACGCGACAGTGCATTAGCCTTAATATTTTTAGACCCAGCCCTATAGGTAACCAAAAAGTTGAATCTGGTAAAAAATAGCGCCCATCAAGCTTGTCTCGGGTTTAGCCTCCGGGCAGATTCTAGGAAAACCAGATTCTTGTGGTCGGTAAGGACCGTTACCTGGTGCCTAGCCCCCTCCAGGAAGTGGCGCCACTCTTCAAATGCCCATTTAATGGCTAAGAGTTCGCGGTTGCCAATATCATAGTTACTCTCAGTGGGCGAAAACTTCCTGGAGAAGTAGGCACAGGGACGGAGATGGGTGAGGGACCTGGTACCCTGGGAGAAGACAGCCCCCACTCCCACCTCAGATGCGACAACCTCCAAGATAAATGGCTCTATTTGGTTGGGCTGAACCAGCACCGGGGCCGAGATAAAGCACTTCTTAAGGACCTCAAAAGCCTGGACAGCCTCAGGAGGCCAGTGGAGGAGATCAGCACCTTTGCGAGTGAGGTCCGTAAGAGGCTTAGCGATGACCGAGAAGTTAGCAATAAATCTCCTGTAATAATTAGCAAACCCCAAGAAACACTGTAACGCCTTCAGGGAGGCAGGTTGGACCCATTCCGCCACAGCCTGGACCTTGGCGGGGTCCATGCGGAATTCATGAGGAGTGAGGATTTGACCCAAAAATGGTATCTCCTGCACCCCAAACACACATTTTTCGGTCTTCGCAAACAGTTTGTTTTCCCGAAGGACCTGGAGCACCTTCCTGACATGCTCAATGTGGGAGAACCAGTCCTTGGAAAACACATGTATGTCATCAAGGTACACTACAAGAAATACCCCCAGATAGTCTCTTAAAATCTCATTTATGAAATTCTGGAAGACCGCAGGAGCATTACACAACCCAAAGGGCATGACGAGGTATTCGAAATGGCCATCGGGCGTGTTAAACGCAGTCTTCCACTCATCCCCCTCTTTGATGCGGATAAGGTTATACGCCCCCCGTAGATCAAACTTAGAGAACCATTGGGCCCCCTGAACCTGATTAAAGAGATCAGGAATCAAAGGAAGGGGATATTGGTTCCTTACAGTGACCTTATTCAAGTTACGGTAGTCAATGCATGGCCTAAGACCACCATCCTTCTTCCCTACGAAGAAGAAGCCAGCACCTACCGGAGAACTAGAGGGGCGAATGTAACCCTTGGCCAGGCATTCCTGGATATACTCTCTCATGGCTTCACATTCGGGACAAGAGAGATTAAATATCCTACCCTTAGGGAGCTTAGCTCCTGGTACCAAATCGATAGCGCAATCATATTCTCTATGAGGAGGTAACACTTCGGAGGCCTCCTTAGAGAAAACATCAGCGAAGTCCTGAGCGTGTTCACCTCCTCAGGGGGAGAAATAGAATTAACAGGAAAACATGACGTCATGCATTCATTACCCCATTTGGTAAGCTCCCCAGTATTCCAGTCAAATGTGGGATTATGCAACTGCAACCAGGGAAGGCCTAAAACCAAATCGGACGATAATCTCTGCATCAACAGTACAGAGCACTGCTCCAAATGCATGGAGCCAACAAGGAGTTCAAAAACAGGGGTATGCTGTGTAAAATAACCATTAGCAAGAGGAGTGGAGTCGATACCCACTACCGGGACAGGTTTAGGCAAATTAATCAAAGGCATAGCTAGAGACACAGCAAATTCCACAGACATGATATTAGCAGAAGACCCTGAATCCACGAAGGCACTGCCGGTAGCAGACCTACCACCAAAAGAGACCTGAAAGGGAAGCAAGATTTTATTACGTTTCATATTTACGGGAAATACCTGTGCGCCCAAGTGACCTCCCCGATGATCACTAAGACGCTGAAGTTTTCCGGCTGCTTATTCTTACGCCTAGGACAGGTGTTCACTTGATGCTTGTCATCCCAACAATAGAAGCAGAGACCATTCTTCCTGCAGAACTCTCTACGTTGTCGGGGGGACACGGAGGCCCCGAGTTGCATAGGTACCTCCGAGTCTTCCGTGGGAGAACGAAGCAACGGGACCTCGGGAGGCATCATGGGGGAGTCAGAGGAGAAAACACAAAAACATTCAAGTTGTCGTTCCCTGAGACGTCGGTCAAGTCGTACCGCTAAAGCCATAACCTGGTCTAGGGAGTCAGAAGAGGGATAGCTAACTAGCAGGTCTTTCAGGGCGTTCGACAGACCCAACCTAAACTGGCACCTTAAGGCAGGGTCATTCCACCGAGAAACTACGCACCACTTCCTAAAGTCAGAACAATACTCCTCAACAGGTCTCTTACCCTGACGTAAGGTCACCAGCTGACTCTCGGCAAAGGCAGTCCTGTCAGTCTCGTCATAAATGAGTCCGAGAGCAAAAAAGAAAAGATTAACGGAGGAAAGTTCAGGGGCGTCAGGAGCCAAGGAGAAGGCCCATTCTTGGGGCCCTTCCTGGAGCCAGGACATAATTATACCCACCCGCTGGCTCTTAGAACCTGAGGAGTGAGGCTTTAAGCGAAAGTAGAGCCTAAAACTCTCCCGAAAGGAGAGAAAAGTCCTCCGGTCCCCTGAGAACCGGTCAGACAACTTGAGGTGGGGTTCAAGAGGTGAGGTGAGGGGCACTACCATGGTAGCGTCAGGCTGGTTGACCCTCCGAGCCAGGGCCTGGACCTGTAGGGAGAGACCCTGCATTTGCTGAGCCAGGGTCTCAAGGGGGTCCATAGTAGTGTGAGGGACCAGGGTAGCCTAGGTATATGGGCTCGTGATTATGTAATGATGGGGGTAGGGTGAGCCCTAGTGAGCCCTAATCTACCCGCCACTCAGTCCCTGCCTACTTGCAACGACCCGCCCTAGGCGACGGGGTACAACTGGGCGACGGTCCCTACGCTCAGTAAGTGCACGACAGACAAACAGACAAGGGTACACAAAGCTAAGGGAAATGGGGCAGTTGCCCACGGCAACACTGTGAGCAACAAGAGTGGTGAACGAGCCGAGTCAAACCAGGAGTGTACGAGGTACCAAACGCTGAGCAGGAGAGTAGTGAACAAGTCGAGTCAAACCAGGAGTGTACGAGGTACCAAACGCAGAGCAGGAGAGTAGTCAGTAAGCCAGGGTCAGTATGAAGCAGGGTCAAATAGTTCAGAAGCTGCAGCAGGGCCAGGAAACCACACGAGAAGAATCAAAAGCAAGGAGGAACAGGAAAGGCAGGTATAAATAGACAGAGGGCGGGAGCTAGCTCCGTCTGGCCAGGCTGTGATAGGCTCTCCCACTCCTAAGCCTGCCATCCTGACTGGTGGAAGATGGAGTCAGTCTCACAGACATAGAAGCAGGTGCAGACTGATTACCTATGGGCGTATACACAGAAGCTGTGCCTGGCAGATCCTTTACAGTAGCTATATTCTTGTATATAGGGGCAGTATTATAATAGTTATATTCTTGTATATAGGGGCAGTATTATAGTAGTTATATTCTTGTATATAGGAACAGTATTATAGTAGTTATATTTTTGTATATAGAGGACAGTATTATAGTAGTTATATTCTTGTATATAGGGAGCAGTATTATAGTAGTTATATTCTTGTATATAGGGGCAGTATTATAGTAGTTATATTCTTGTATATAGGGGTAGTATTATAGTAGTTATATTCGTGTGTGTATATAGGGCCAGTATTATAGTAGTTATATTATTGTACAGAGGGGCAGTATTATAGTAGTTATATTCTTGTATATAGGAGCAGTATTATAGTAGTTATATTCTTGTATATAAGGTAGTATTATAGTAGTTATATTCTTGTATATAGGGGGCAGTATTATAGTAGTTATATTCTTGTATATAAGGTAGTATTATAGTAGTTATATTCGTGTGTGTATATAGGGCCAGTATTATAGTAGTTATATTCTTGTATATAGGGGTAGTATTATAGTAGTTATATTCTTGTATATAGGGGCAGTATTATAGTAGTTATATTTGTGTATATAGGGAGCAGTATTATAATAGTTATATTATTGTACATAGGGGCAGTATTATTGAAGTTATATTTTTTGTATATAGGGGCAGTATTATAGCAGTTATATTCTTGTATAAAGGAGTAGTATTATAGTAGTTATATTCTTGTCTATAGGAGCAGTATTATAGTAGTTATATTCGTGTGTATATAGGGCCAGTATTATAGTAGTTATACAGGGTGGGCCATTTATATGGATACACCTAAATAAAATGGGAATGGTTGGTGATATTAACTTCCTGTTTGTGGCACATTAGTATATGGGAGGGGGGAAACTTTTCAAGCTGGGTGTTGACCATGGCGGCCATTTTGAAGTCGGCCATTTTGTATCCAACTTTAGTTTTTTCAATGGGAAGAGGGTCATGTGACACATCAAACTTATCGAGAATTTCACAAGAAAAACAATGGTGTGCTTGGTTTTAACGTTACTTTATTCTTTCATGAGTTATTTACAAGTTTCTGACCACTTATATAATGTGTTCAAAGTGCTGCCCATTGTGTTGGATTGTTAATGCAACCTTCTTCTCCCACTCTTCACACACTGATAGCAACACCGCAGAAGAAATGCCTCCCGATCTGACCCCCTTAGACTTTTATCTTTGGGTTCATCTGAAGGCAATTGTCTATGCTGTGAAGATACAAGATGTGCAGCAACTGAAACTACGGATACTGGAAGCCTGTGCTAGCATTTCTTCTGCGGTGTTGCTATCAGTGTGTGAAGAATGGGAGAAGAGGGTTGCATTGACAATCCAACACAATGGGCAGCACTTTGAACACATTTTATAAGTGGTCAGAAACTTGTAAATAACTCATGAAAGAATAAAGTAACGTTAAAACCAAGCACACCATTGTTTTTCTTGTGAAATTCTCGATAAGTTTGATGTGTCACATGACCCTCTTCCCATTGAAAAAACTAAAGTTGGATACAAAATGGCCGACTTCAAAATGGCCGCCATTGTCAACACCCTGCTTGAAAAGTTTCCCCCCTCCCATATACTAATGTGCCACAAACAGGAAGTTAATATCGCCAATCATTCCCATTTTATTTAGGTGTATCCATATAAATGGCCCACCCTGTAGTTATATTCTTGTATATAGGGAGCAGTATTATAGTACATATATTCTTGTATATAGGAGTAGTATTATAGTAGTTATATTCTTGTATATAGGGGCAGTATTATAGCAGTTACATTCTTGTATATAGGGGCAGTATTATAGCAGTTATATTCTTGTATATAGGAGGCAGTATTATAGTAGTTATATTATTGTATATAGGAGCAGTATTATAGTAGTTATATTCTTGTATATAGGAGGCAGTATTATAGTAGTTATATTCTTGTATACAGGGGCAGTATTATAGTAGTTATATTCTTGTATATAGGAGTAGTATTATAGTAGTTATATTCTTGTATATAGGAGCAGTATTATAGTAGTTATGTTCTTGTATATAGGGGCAGTATTATAGTAGTTATATTCTTGTATATAGGAGGCAGTATTATAGTAGTTATATTCTTGTATATAGGGGCAGTATTATAGTAGTTATATTCTTGTATATAGGGAGCAGTATTATAGTAGTTATATTCTTGCATATAGGGGCAGTATTATAGTACATATATTCTTGTATATAGGAGCAGTATTATAGTAATTATATTCTTGTATATAGGTGGCAGTATTATAGTAGTTATATTCTTGTATATAGGGGCAGTATTATAGTAATTATATTCTTGTATATAGGGGGCAGTATTATAGTAGTTATATTCTTGTATATAGGGGGCAGTATTATAGTAGTTATATTCTTGTATATAGGGGCAGTATTATAGTAGTTATATTCTTGTATATAGGGCCAGTATTATAGTAGTTATATTCTTGTATATAGGAGCAGTATTATAGTAGTTATATTCTTGTATATAGGAGCAGTATTATAGTAGTTATATTCTTGTATATAGGAGGCAGTATTATAGTTGTTATATTCTTGTATGTAGGGGGCAGTATTATAGTACTTATATTCTTGTATATAGGGGCAGTATTATAGTAGTAATATTCTTGTATATAGGAATAGTATTATAGTAGTTATATTCTTTTATATAGGGGGCAGTATTATAGTAGTTATATTCTTGTATATAGGGGCAGTATTATAGTAGTTATATTCTTGTATATAGGGCCAGTATTATAGTAGTTATATTCTTGTATATAGGAGCAGTATTATAGTAGTTATATTCTTGTATATAGGAGCAGTATTATAGTAGTTATATTCTTGTATATAGGAGGCAGTATTATAGTTGTTATATTCTTGTATGTAGGTGGCAGTATTATAGTACTTATATTCTTGTATATAGGGGCAGTATTATAGTAGTAATATTCTTGTATATAGGAATAGTATTATAGTAGTTATATTCTTTTATATAGGGGGCAGTATTATAGTAGTTATATTCTTGTATATAGGGGCAGTATTATAGTAGTTATATTCTTGTATATAGCGGCAGTATAATAGTAGTTATATTTTTGTATATAGGGGCAGTATTATAGTAGTTATATTCTTGTATATAGGAGCAGTATTATAGTAGTTATATTCTTGTATATAGGAGGAGTATTATAGTAGTTATATTCTTGTATATAGCGGCAGTACTATAGTAGTTATATTCTTGTATGTAGGGGGCAGTATTATAGTAGTTATATTCTTGTATATAGGGGCAGTATTATAGTAGTTATATTCTTGTATATAGGGGCAGTGTTATAGTAGTTATATTCTTGAATATATAGGGGCAGTATTATAGTAGTTATACTCTTGTATATAGGAGGAGTATTATAGTAGTTATATTCTTGTATATAGGGGTCAGTACTATAGTAGTTATATTCTTGTATATAGGGGCAGTACTATAGTAGTTATAATCTTGTATATAGGGTGCAGTATTATAGTAGTTATATTTTTGTATATAGGGGGCAGTATTATAGTAGTTATATTCTTGTATATAGGGGCAGTATTATAGTAGTTATATTCTTGTATATAGGAGGCAGTATTATAGTAGTTATATTCTTGTATATAGGAGCAGTATTATAGTAGTTATATTCTTGTATATAGGAGCAGTATTATAGTAGTTATATTCTTGTATATAGGATCAGTATTATAGTAGTTATATTCTTGTATATAGGATCAGTATTATAGTAGTTATATTCTTGTATATAGGAGCAGTATTATAGTAGTTATATTCTTGTATATAGGGGGCAGTATTATAGTAGTTATATTCTTGTATATAGGGAGTAGTATTATAGTAGTTATATTCTTGTATATAGGGGGCAGTATTATAGTAGTTATATTCTTGTATATAGGGAGCAGTATTATAGTAGTTATATTCTTGTATATAGTGGCAGTATTATAGTAGTTATATTCTTGTATATAGGGTGTAGTATAGTAGTTATATTTTTGTATATAGGGGCAGTATTATAGTAGTTATATTCTTGTATATAGGGACAGTATTATAGTAGTTATATTCTTGTATATAGGGGCAGTATTATAGTAGTTATATTCTTGTATATAGGATCAGTATTATAGTAGTTATATTCTTGTATATAGGATCAGTATTATAGTAGTTATATTCTTGTATATAGGAGCAGTATTATAGTAGTTATATTCTTGTATATAGGGGGCAGTATTATAGTAGTTATATTCTTGTATATAGGGAGTAGTATTATAGTAGTTATATTCTTGTATATAGGGGGCAGTATTATAGTAGTTATATTCTTGTATATAGGGAGCAGTATTATAGTAGTTATATTCTTGTATATAGTGGCAGTATTATAGTAGTTATATTCTTGTATATAGGGTGTAGTATAGTAGTTATATTTTTGTATATAGGGGCAGTATTATAGTAGTTATATTCTTGTATATAGGGACAGTATTATAGTAGTTATATTCTTGTATATAGGGGCAGTATTATAGTAGTTATATTCTTGTATATAGGGGGCAGTATTATAGTAGTTATATTCTTGTATATAGTGGCAGTATTATAGTAGTTATATTCTTGTATATAGTGAGCAGTATTATAGTAGTTGTATTCTTGTATATAGGGGCAGTATTATAGTAGTTATATTCTTGTATTTAGGGGCAGTATTATAGTAGTTATATTCTTGTATATAGGGTGCAGTATTATAGTAGTTATATTTTTGTATATAGGGGCAGTATTATAGTATTAAAGACATTCTACTTATTTTATTAACCAACAGATAAAATGAACAGTGACATCGTCTTCTTTGAGCCAGAAATTTACATAGACCAGTTGTCACCTCTCCTCCCACATTGCTATTGGCACCTCATACACAGTATATTAGTCAGCAGTGGGCCACAATGGGAACAGGAGAAAGCTTAGTAGGGGTATAATCGATATTTAACGAAACCTATTGTTTTTTAAGCGCTATAACTATTTAATTAGGAAACGGCTCGATTACTGTTAATAATAATATCCGCATTGCTTACATTGACCAATCTCTTAACTATGAAAAAAGGCGAGAAATAGTCATTGCGCTTATTTTATTATTTCTATCATATTCAACATTTTAAATATATAATGGACAGATACAGATCTATTTTTCTACTAAATCTAGAGAATTGGACATGTAATCATCGTCTATTTGGTGCTATTCCTAGTAAATAAGACAGAATATTCTTTAAGTACTGATTATAAGAGAAAATTCTGAGACCTGACAAACATAAAGCTTTGGAAATCTACTCATGTACCGCTGCCAAACAAAGCATTAAGGTCGTTCAAGAGCAGATGTCATTTCTAAGTAAACAAAGTACCAAAATTAATAGTTCTTGATAGGGAAAATTGTTCCTTCTATACTAAAGAGTCCACACTGAGATATCGTAATAGATGTGCAGAAACCAAGAAATGCTGCAATTTTCTGTCTCTTCTTCGGCGTCTTCTTTGCAGTCAGACACATAATCAACAATTATGTGAAAAAAACATATATCATTTTATGAGACCATCGTAAAAAACAGCAAGACGTCCAAGAAAAAGAGGATTAATGACATTGATTTGGCATCTCTTCCAGCCAGACGGGTAAGGACCACTATTTTACCCCTGCCTAAAACTGCCGGGTAATTCGGGTGATATTTCAAAAAGGACCAATTTTATGAAGACGTCGGAGGGATATGTGAACCAGCCCACCATTAGACCTTCTAGTAATGGGTAGGAGATGCCCTTGTCTGACCTTGGCTATCAGACCCTGGTGATGTACTAAGAATACAAGAAGCCCTACTCCTTTTGGAAGAGTTCGAAGAGAATGTTGGAAACTTTCTGTTTTTTTCCAAATAAAAGGAAAGAAATGAAAAGAACATTTTGTTCTTGATCTATTATTGGTGTATAAATAGATTATTCATTTATTCGCCTTGCCAGAAGTTCAATGATATCTTTATATTGCTGACGGGGCAGAGTGTAAGGAATCTCCCCGTTCTCCACTCTATAACCTGTGCAGGTGTAACGTCATCCGCGGGCCGTCCACAACCGGACCATATAATGACTTGTCCTATCTTTTTTGCAGCTCGGGCTCCGGGCTGTGGAAACCACGGTTGTATGCATTGGCCCCTTTGGAAGGCATGGGTTCTATACTATCCGCAATTGCAGATAGTATACGGCCACAAAACTACGGTCATGTGCATGACGCCTCAGGATCAGCAAAACTCTGATCCTGGACATATAACTGCCTGTCTGTCCCTGTCAGCAATGTCATTTTTGGGGCTGAGTGGAAAATCCTGACTGCCCTGGACCTAACAAAGGCCCCCTCAACTGTCTAGTAATCAGCATCGATGCACAGGCAGTAATATGATCTCGTATACACGGTATATCCAAAAGTATGTGCATCCTCCGCCTTATTATTGAATTCGGGTGTTTCAACCACACCCATTGCAACAGGTGCATAAAATCCTGCACACAGCCATGTAATCTTCATAGTAAAACATTACCAGTAGTATGGATCGTACTGAAGAGCTCAGTGACTTTACATGTGGCATTGTCATAGGATGCCACCTTTACCACAAGTCAGTTTGTTACATTTCTGATCTGCTAGATCTGCCCTGGTCACCTGTACCACCACATAGTAGTTAGGCCCCATTTGTGTTGCCCCTATAATTGTTAGGCCCCCTTTGTACAGACAATTTAGTAATTAGGTCTCCTTTGTCTCCCCCCCATACAGTTTGGTTCCCATTTGCGCCATAAAAAAAACAAAAAAAATCCTCACTCGACGCCTTATCCACGACGAGCAGATAGGTTTTCTGCCTGTTGTCCGTGGCCCGGCGCAGTAACGTCACCGCGTTACTTGTGTCAGGATGCCAACATCCTCTGTCACCTCTAGTAGGCCACAGGCCTTAAGCAGCATGTGGCCTACAAGAGTAAGTGGCAGGGCAGGGAGACAATTGCTCTCTGCTCTGTGGCCGAAAAGCGGCAGCTCGGTGTTTGGGCCCATCGGAGAATCCTCCGGTCCTCTAGTAGGCCCGTCTGGCGCTACCTATATAACACCTTTGTGATAAATTGTTACGGCGATTGTGAGACAGAACTTCTCCCCCAACATCAGTGTCTGCCTCAGAAATGCTGTTCTGAATGAATGGGCACAAAATACCACAGACAAACTCCAAAAACGTGTGGCAAAACATTCCCAGACAAAAGGGGTCCCAACTCCACATTAAAGCATGGTTTTGAAATGAAATGTACAACAAGCTCATATTGGTTTGATGGTCAGATGTCCACGTACTTTTGGCCATATAGTGTAAATATATGAGAATACATTATTTAAAAAAAAACAAAAAACAAAAACGAGTTATTAAGTTTCCTAATGGGACTAAAAACCAAAAATGTTAAAAAATGTAAGAAAATATAATCCAGCATTAACAAATGTCAGAAAATTAAAGAACAAACCATGGCGGAATAGCTTTTTCATGCATTACCCACCCTCAATATGTCATACACATTAAACACTAACATATATGTACCCGAAAACGATGCCTAAGGAATACATCCAACTCGTCCCGCAAAAAACAAGGCCTTAAGTGGCCTTAAAAATAAAAAAAATTTTTTTTATGGCTAACCTAATGCTAGTAGACAAAAAACATTCTTGCATAGCCCGCTCCATACTATAATACAGCCGACACTTCACTGTAACGAGCGGGATCCCTCTCATTTAACCCCCTTCGATGCTGTGGTCAATAGCGATCGCAGCATCTAAACTGTTAGAAATAAGGGGACGGCCCCCTCCAAAGTCCCATCGCCCACCGTGACGCGATTGCAGGATGCTGAGGTTTTCATGGCAGCCTGAGAGCCTAATGAAGGCCGCCAGGTCTGCCATCTTTGTACTCCTATTAAGCCCTGCTGGGTCTGTAAGAGACATGATATACTGCAATTCTAATCCACTAGGAGGACTAATAAAAAATGGGAAAAAAAAAAGTTCATTTTTTTTTTATGTACAAAAAAAATATTAGAAGTTCAAATACCCTCTTTTCCCATTTTCCCTCTAAAGCAATGTAAAAAAATGTAAACATAATTAATATTGATGAGTCCGTAAAAGTCTAAACTATTACAAGATAACATTCTTTAACCCGCATGGTGAATTCTGTAAAAAAAAAAAAAATTGGAACGCCAGAATCGCTGTTTTTTGGTCACCTCGTCTCCCACAAAAAATAGAATAAAAAGTGATCAAAAAGTCTAATGTACCCCAAAATTGTACCAATAGAAACAACAGTTTGTGCCCCAAAAAATAGTCCCTGACACCGCAATCTAAATTAAAGTAAAACATTAAAAAAAACTATATAAATTTGGTATCGCCGAAATTGCATCGACCCGCAGAATAAAGTCAACATGTCGTTTTTACTGCACAGTAAACGCCGTAAAAAGAAAACAAAAAAACAATGTAGAAATTGCTGTTTTTTTCCCATTCCACACACAAATAATTTTTTTACAGTTTACCAGTACATTATATTGTACAATAAATGGTGCAATTAAAAACTACAACTCGTCCTGCAAAAAAAGCCCTCCTTTAGCTTTATCGGCAGAAAAATAAAAGAATTATGGATTCTGGAATGTGGGGAGGAAAAAACGGACATGAAAATCCGAAAAATGGCTGCGGAGGAAAGGGGTTAAGGGGCTAAACAATAACTGAATGTCAGAGAGTATGAGATTTAGGAGTCTTTATCCGGATTCGAAGATGTCACTTGCATTTCCCTATTCGAGAATATATATATATATATACTTATAGCCAATACTTGAGTCTCATGGCTACAGTCCTAGGCACTCCTTACCATTAATAAAGCTGGCTAGGCAGGTTTGGTCTCATGCAAAGAAAGTTCTGACATATTCGCACGCTGTTGCTGAACTGCCTCTGTGGTCTCATTCTGGTTTGTCTCATTTTTTGGGCCTTAATGATTCAGCTTTTTGGACAGCCCTGGGAGTGACTAACTTCCGGGTACCTGGTAGAGATATATTCAGATGTGTAGAACTTCGGCATGCTTTGCATTCTCAGTTTAGGGAAGATCAGGGTCCTATTTCTTCATTACCTCATAAAGGAATTCTCAGAACTCAGGGACCGAGGGGGTTGGTGTCGGTCATCTACACTTACCTTTTGTCTCAGAGTCTCGCTCACGCTGAGTTTGCGGTTGAGGCCATATGGAGGGGTCTTATCCCTTCATTATCCAAAGAGGATTGGGAGGCTGCTATGACGTCACATCTCTTAGTCTCGCCTGCTGCAAATAATAAAATGACGCAACTGTAAATTATACACAGATGTTATATTACACCGACTAGGCTATTCCATATGGGTAGGCCATCCAGCTCACGATGCCATAGATGCTCCCAAGACCGGGCTGATTTTGATCACGTGATGTGGTTGTGTCCAGTCATAGCACTCTTTTGGAGAGAGGTAACACACCTGCTTTCCTCGATTTTGTGCCGATTGGTTCCGTGTGAACCCGGACTTTGTTTATTAGGGCTGATATCTTCGGATGTCTGGTCGCACTATGAGGGACTCTTCTTACGTGAAGTCTTGCTCTTAGCCAGAAAAGCGATAGCCATTCGGTGGATGGGGATATCTCTCCGGAGATTTCCCTGTGGAAAAAGCTAGTTAACTCTATACTCCCATATGAAAATGTGGTGTATAAACACAGAGGATGTCAACCTAAGTTTATGAATGTTTGGGGGGGGGGGGGGGTGGTGTTCATCTCCTTGTACCTCCTTTAGCGTGAGCGACCTTCGAGCTTCCTTACCACAAGGCGCTTTGGGGGATTGATTGACCTCCAACTGGGTAATATCTACTGTACTTCCTTTGACCTATGTAATGTTACAAGTTGGAGTCTGTCATCTTTCGTATACATTCTGATTGTGTCTCGGTTCCGCCTGCGAGCGGTGACATTGTTGGGTCTACTATGGAGTATTTTTATGTATTTTGTGACGTTATTGCTTACCTCTTTTTATGCAGGAATGTTATTGTTATTGTTCTTGTTCTTGTAGCTGGCTTATGTGTGTATAAGTCCGTTTTTTGTTTTCTTTTATGATGTGTTTTTTTTTTCTCCTTGTATCTTCTGAATTGTCTAGTATGCTTATTATTGCCATTTGTACAATGTATACAATAAAACCAGTTTAAAAAAAAATATATATAAATCTTCTACTAGAAAAAAACCCAACCTTCTAAGGTGACGAGCTGCATTGCCAACGTTTCGACCATTCTTTTTACTAAAAGGCCTCTCATACATGGCACAACAATGCGCAGGGAGTCTGCAGGGCGGTACGCGAAGCGCCTACAGTTCTTTAAGAACTCTCAATGGGGACTGGGGTGCCTTCTGAATTTTGCTATGGGGCTTTATGACTTCTGCGTACGCCCCTATACTCCACTTATTACAAGAGTAGCATAAGTATAGTGACATAAGAGTAGTGACATCATAATTCTGCCATGATCACACCTATGATATGTATGACATCATAATAGGGAAAGGCTGACAATGACATCAGTACAGTGACAGGGGCATTATACTTTATGGGGGAATTATACTGTATGGGGCAGCTGTGGGGGCATTATACTGTATGGGGCAGCTATGGAGGAATTATACTGTATGGGACAGCTATGGGGGTGTTACACTCTGTGTGGGGGCAGCTATGGGGTGTTATTCTGTGTGGGGGCACTATGGGCATTATACTATGTGGGACAGCTATTGGGCATCATCCTATATGGGGCAGCTACGGGGGCGTTATCTTGTGTGGGGAACACTATGGGGCATTAACTGTGTGTGGGGCATCTAGATGAGCATTTTACTGTGTGGGGTCCACTAAGGGGGTCATTATACTGTTTGGGGGCCCACTAAAGAAGCATTATACTGTGTGGGGCCACTATGGAAGCTTTTTACTTGTAGAGGGCACTATAGGGGCATTATTCTATGTGGGGGCCACTATGGAAGCATTATTCTGTGTGGGGGGCACTATGGGGGCATTATACTGTGTGGGAAGGCACTATAGTGTAGCTCGCTATGCCACGCGGTTTCCATAACACCTATTAACTTCTATGTAAGTTTATAGAAACAGAGTAGCACAGCAAACTAAGATCTTTACATAAGCCTGATCCTGCCGGATGTGCCTCTGCAGTTGTAAAAATGCCTTGGGGGACCCACTGGGTTGGGGCCCACACATATGTGTTTTGCCCTCATGTGCTAAACCCATAGCTACGCCTCTGGACCACTGACATAAAGTGATAGCATTGGGGATAGAGACTGATATGAATGGTGACAAATTCTGGACAGCGCTGCTGAATATGTTGGGCAATATAAGAAAAAAGTAATGTACTAGTTCTTTCCCTCTGCCCTCGCTTTTTTTTATTATTTACAGACAGTAAGGGCTGCCTCCGGCATGATCTAGCAGGCATTCATTACAGGCAGACCTGGGGGCCTTTATTAGGCCCCCGGCTGCCATTGGAGACACAGACACTCAGCGATCTTACCGCCGGGTGTCAGTGGGATGACAGGGAGCTCCCTACCTCTCTGTGGCATCGGAATAAGGCCCGTTAGTGACCGACGTAAAAACACTATGGGCCGGTCACTAACGGGTTAAAGGGTGACATTTTGGTAATGATAATATTAGATTTACACAGCACTGTGGGCACAATTAGTTTTAACCTTTAAGGGAGGGGTGAAAAATTCAGTTTTTACTGCAACATTTGGACATTTTAGGCTGGGTTCACACGTGGCGGAATTTCACTTGAATTCCGCTGCGGACACTCCGCAGCGTTAATCCGCAGCGGAGCCGTTTCTCCATTGACTTCCACTTAAATTTAGAAGTGTTCGTTTAGACGGTGCGTAAAATTCCGCTGCGGAGCATAGGCTGCGGAGCGGAATTTGGTGTCCGCAGCATGCTCTGTCTGTTGCGGAGCAGTGGCGGACTGGTTGCGGACTCATGGCGGAATTTCTCCATTGACTTCAATGTAGATTCTAAGTTCCGCAATGAAGTCCGCAGCTGTCATGCACATGTTATGTGTGCTGCGGATGCGTCTTGCTTTTTTGCCATGACATTTCTTCATTCTGGCTGGACCTATGTATTTCTAGGTCTACAGCCAGACTGAGGAAGTCAATGGGGCTCCCGTAATGACGGGAGCGTTGCTAGGAGACGTCTGTAAATAGTCACTGTCCAGGGTGCTGAAAGAGTTAAGCGATCGGCAGTAACTGTTTCTGCACCCTGGACAGTGACTACGATCTCAATATACAGCAACCTGTCAAAAAAATAGAAGTTCATGCTTACCGAGAACTCCCTGCTTCTGTCTCCAGTCCGGCCTCCCAGGATGACGTTTCAGTGTAAGTGACGGCTGCAGCCAATCACAGGCCTATCACAGGCTGCAGCGGTCACATGGACTGGCGCGTCATCCAGGGAGGTCGGGCTGGATGCCGAAGGAGGGACGCGTCACCAAGACAACGGCCGGTAAGTATGAAATTAGTTTACTTTCACTAGGGAAAGTGCTGTCCCTTCTCTCTATCCTGCACTGATAGGGAGAAGGGAAGCACTTTTCCCGCAGTCCGCAGCAGCTAGTCCGCATCAATTTACTGCACATTTTGGGCAGATCCGCAGCCGTAATCCGCAACCCGGATTAGGTGCGGCATTGATGCGGACAGTTGCGGAGGAAATCCGCCACGTGGGGGCATGCCCTTATGGTGATATGGGGAAGGTGGGGGATGTTTTATTTTTGAAAATTAAAATACAATTAATTCTTATGATAAGAAGATGCAGTTTCATCTAGAAATCTGGAATTATGACATGCTGACATTTGTAGAGGTCTTAAAAATGTTTCCCCCACCATGTTTTATTCAAAAAACAATTATTATAGACCATTAGTCGTTAATCTCTATTATATTCTATATAGATTTAAAAAAATAAAATAAAAAAAAAAAGTAATTCTAAGAAATATTATGTCATTTATTATTACTATATTTTTGTATTATGCATTATATTTATAATATTTTTTATTATTTCTATTTATCATTATTTATAGGAATTATTATCATATTAGCATTATTCAGATTTTATTGCTTTATTGCTTATAAATTATTATTATTTAATGTATTACTTTTATTTATTATATTTGTTTTTTATTTAATAAGCATCGTTATTATAATATTTTTGTTATTATTGTTCTTTTTATATTATATTATTATATTTCGATATTCCTATTTATGAACTCTATAAAAAAGAATTAATATTTATTGTTGTTATTATTATTACATTTTCATTATTCTTTATATTTAATTGTTACTTATACATTATGATATTACTTAATTCATAATATTTTTATTTATTATTATTACTACTACTACTACTAAAAAACATAATTTTGTTAACTTAATTTATCCACGATGCAGGTTTTTTTTTTTTTTAGGGCATTTGCAAATATATATATTTATATAGCACAAAGGCATGTTATTTACGATTGCAAAAAGGAACAATAAAACTGACCAAAATAATTTGCGTTTCACAATATTTCATAGATGGAAACTGGGAAACAACAACTCTCAACACTGCCACCTAGAGGTGAGTCCTCTAATTTAAATGAATTTAGTAATTATCCACCAAGATGATACAATATTTCATTTTTACATCATCGTTACAGAAAGTCATAGTTTTTAATTAAAGATTGAAGAGGCATATGTGATGTGCTATCTTAGGCGGACCTACAATGTTTCATTCGACGACCCTTACCCAGTGGTCTTCAACCTCTTTGGTTTCTGTTCAATCAATATTTTAATTAGAAAATGACTTAATATAAGAGTAAACCAGTTAAGCTAAAGATCATATTACAGTATACAAATGCTAATAGTATATTAATAGTTAAAATACAATATAAAAAACATAAATTAATCAGAAAATATGTATTTTAATTAAAAATCTATGTACAAGAATGTATGTACTCCAATACTGCCCCCTATGTTCAAAAACGTAACTACTTTAATACTGCCCCCTATTTACAAGAATTTAACTACTATAATAATGCCCCTATATACAAGAATATAACTACTATAATACTGCCCCCTATATACAAGAATATAACTACTATAATACTGCTCCTATATACAAGAATATAACTACTATAATACTTTCCCTATATACAAGAATATAAATACTATAATACTGCCCCTATATACAAGAATATAACGACTATAATACTGCCCCCTACATACAAGAATATAACTACTATAATACTGCCCTCTATATACAAGAATATAACTACTATAATACTGCCCTCTATATACAAGAATATAACTACTATAATACTGCCCCTATATACAAGAATATAACTACTATAATACTGCTCCTATATACAAGGATATAACTACTATAATACTGCCCCCTATATACAAGAATATAACTACTATAATACTGCCCCTATATACAAGAATATAACTACTATAATACTGCCCCCTATATACAAGAATATAACTACTATAATACTGCTCCCTATATACAGGAATATAACTACTATAATACTGCTCCTATATACAAGAATATAACTACTATAATACTGCTCCTATATACAAGAATATAACTACTATAATACTGCCCCCTATATACAAGAATATAACTACTATAATACTGCCCCTATATACAAGAATATAACGACTATAATACTGCCCCCTACATACAAGAATATAACTACTATAATACTGCCCTCTATATACAAGAATATAACTACTATAATACTGCCCTCTATATACAAGAATATAACTACTATAATACTGCCTCCTATATACAAGAATATATCTACTATAATACTGCCCCTTATATACAAGAATATAACTACTATAATACTGCTCCTATATACAAGAATATAACTACTATAATACTGCCCCTATATACAAGAATATAACTACTATAATACTGCCTCCTATGTACAAGAATATAACTACTATAATACTGCTCCTATGTACAAGAATATAACTACTATAATACTGCCCCCTATATACATGAAAATAACTACTATAATACTGCCCCTATATACAAGAATATAACTGCTATAACACTGCCCCCTATATACAAGAATATAACTACCTGCCATCCTGAGTGGTGGAAGATGGGGTCAGTCTCACAGACATAGAAGCAGGTGCAGACTGATTACCTATGGGCGTAGACACAGAAGCTGTGCCTGGCAGATCCTTAACAATAATACTGCTCCTATATACAAGAATATAACTACTATAATACTGCCCTCTATGTACAAGAATATAACTACTATAATACTGCCCCTATATACAAGAATATAACTACTATAATACTGCCACTATATACCAGAATATAACTACTAGAATACTGCCCCTACATACAAGAATATAACTACTATAATACTGCTCCTATATACAAGAATATAACTACTATAATACCGCTCCCGATATACAAGAATATAACTACTAGAATACTGCCCCCTATATACAAGAATATAACTACTATAATACCGCCCCTATATACAAGAATATAACTACTATAATACTGCTCCCGATATACAAGAATATAACTACTATAATACTGCTCCTATATACAAGAATATAACTACTATAATACTGCTCCTATATACAAGAATATAACTACTATAATACTGCCCCTATATACAAGAATATAATTACTATAATACTGCTCCTATATACAAGAATATAACTACTATAATACTGCTCCTATATACAAGAATATAGTTACTATAATACTGCCCCCTATATAGAATAATAACGAAAATTTACTCACCGGAGTCCGTAGGCAGCACAACACATATGGGTTTTAGTCCCCTAGGTACAATCAAGCAGAGAAAAGTTAATTAGCAATAAGCATTAAGCAATTAAACAATTAAGGACTTCCCCTATAAGTATGTACCGGAAACCGGGCCCCAGCGTATTTTTACAAAGCAATAGTCATAAGTCCTGCCAGGGGGGGATGCTTGTGCTGCCTACGGACTCCAGGAAATAAAAATTCCGGTGAGTAAATTTTTTATTTTCCTGATAGTCCTTGGCAGCACAACACACTTGCCAAGCAATAGCTATATGGGCGGGATAGCAGACGCCATTTCAAGCACTCTCTTGCCAAATAGAGAACCCTCTGATGCCAGTGAGTTGAGCCTGTAGTGCTTGACAAAGGTTGATGCAGATGCCCACGTAGCCGCTCTGCAGATTTGATCCAGGGGGATATGCCCGACTTCTGCCCATGAGGTGGCTGTAGAGCGTGTGGAATGTGCCCTGATCTGCAGAGGAGATTGAAGGTAACTGAGATGATAGCATTTTTCAATAGTTGATCTTATCCACCCTGCTAGGGTGGCTTTACTTGCTTTTTGTCCCTTATTAGGACCGGCATGTTGAAGGACCAGATTTTCTGATTTCCTAAAAGCCTCTGTCCTTTGAATATAGGTGAGAACTGCTCTTCTCACGTCCAGTGTATGCCAATTCTACTGATCTTCACCTTGGGGATGAGGGAAGAGAACTGGCAATAATATCTCTTGATTTATATTCCTAAAGGAAGGAACTTTAGGCAAGAACCCAGGTCCCTCAAATAGGGTTCTTTGAAGGAAAGGGCCTGCAGCTCGCTTATGCGCCTGGATGACGTGATCGCCACCAGGAAGAAGGCCTTGAAGGAGAGAAATCTGATGGATGACTCTTGCATGGGTTCAAACGGTGGCTTTGTTAGAGCCGACACCACTATTGAAAGGTCCCAGGAACGAGAGGGTACCTGAGGAACTGGGCTAAGGTTTCTTAAAGCCTTGAAGAAGGTCTTCACCAACTGCTGGTTGGAGAAACGATTTTGCAATTGGGCATTAATTGCCTTGAACTGCACCTTAAGGGTATTTCGCTTCAAACCTTTATTGAAGCCCTCCTGAAGAAATTGCAGGATAGTATTCAGACACACTGTGATTGCTGAATTTTTAGAGCACCAGGAGGTAAACAGGGTCCAAACTCTGTTGTATACTTTGACCGTTGAAGGTCGTTTAGCTGACAGCAAGGTATTAATAACTTCTTATGAAAGTCCCATTTCTGTCAGGTTCTCCCGGTCAGTCTCCAGGCCGTGAGATGTAGACTGCGAGGGTTCGGGTGATGCACCACTTTCTGGGACAGGAGGTTCAGTGATACTGGTAGTTTCAGGAACCTGCCCTTCTAGAGAGACAATGCTAGGGAGAACCAGGCCCTGCGGGGCCAAAATGGCAGGATTGAAATAGCTTCCGCTTTCTCGTCCCAAACTTTTTTCAATACTCTGGGTATTAAGGGGAGGGGAGGAAAAACGTAGATTAATTTTCCTCCCCAACTGACAGACAGGCCATCTAATGCTACTTCATGGCGGGTGTGGTATACAGAACAGAAGCTGAGGACTTTGTTGTTCTCTTCTGATGCCATCACATCCACGTCTGGCATTCCCCATGTGGTAGCGAAGCTGCTGAAAACCTGAGGGTTGAGACTCCACTCCCCTGGATGGAGGATATTGCGGCTGAGGAAATCTTCAGTGTGGTTCAAGGAGCCCTTGATGTGAACTGCTGAAATTCCCAATGAATGTTGTTCTGCCCAACTCATAAGTCGTCTGCACTCGGTTGACATTGAGGCACTCCTCGTTCCTCCTTGCTTGTTTATATAGAACACAGTTGCAAGGTTGTCTGACTGGATCGGGATTTGGGTATTTCTCAGATGGGATTGAAAGGACATTAGCGACAATCTCACTGCTCTGAGTTCCTTCATGTTGGAGGATAGTGACACTTCCCTCTGACTCAATCTGTTCTGAACCCATAGGTGTTCTACATGGGCACCCCAGCCCCAGGAGGAGGCATCCGTTGTGAGGACTTTCTGTGGTGGCGGAACCAGAGACTTGCCGGACCGGAGAGTGTCCGGGATTAACCACCAGCTGAGGTCTTGATGGGTGAATTTGGAGACTTTGAAGAGGGCGTCCAGATTTCTGACATTTTTGTCCCAGGATCTGAGGATGTCGAGCTGTAATGATCTCATGTGGGCTTTGGCCCAGGGGACTGCATCTATGGATGAGGTCATTAGACATAAGATTTTCATAGCTTCTAGAACCAATATATTTGGATGGCAAATAACGTGTTCTATTGAACCCCGGATTGCAACAATCCTCTCTGGAGACAATTTCACTGTCATCGACTGGGAATTCACCATGAACCCTAAAAATGTCAGATTCTGTGATGGTGAGAGCTGTGACTTTCTGAAGTTCACCAGGAACCCATGAAAGTGAAGAAACTCCAATGTGGTTTGGAGATGTTCTTGTAGAAGGGACTCTGATGATGCTTTTATTAGCCAGTCGTCCAAGTAATGGACCACACATATCCCTTTCAGCCTCAGTGCTGCTGTTAGGGCCACCACGATTTTCGTGAACACACGGGGTGCTGACGAAATTCCGAAGGGTAGGCAGGTAAATTGGAAGTGCTGTACCCCGCCCTGCGTCTGGACCGCCAATGGGAGGAACCTTTTGTGCGCGGACAGAATCGGGACATGCAAGTATGCGTCCGTGAGGTCGATTGTTGCCAGCACGTCGTTCCTTTACAGAGGGTTCATCACTGACCAGACAGTCTCCACCTTGAAGGTTTTCCTCACCAGATATTGATTGAGGAAAGTCAGGTCTATTACGAGCCTCCAACTTCCGTCTGATTTCGGCACCGGGAAAAAATACACTGGGGCCCGGTTTCCAGTACATACTTATAGGGGAAGTCCTTAATTGTTTAATTACTTAATGCTTATTGCTAATTAACTTGTCTCTGCTTGATTGTACCGAGAGGACTAAAACCCATATGTGTTGTGCTGCCTACGGACTCCGGTGAGTAAATTTTCATTATTCTTCTATATAGGGGGCGGTATTATAGTAACTATATTCTTGTACATAGGAGCAGTATTATAGTAGTTATATTCTTGTATATAGGGAGCAGTATTATAGTAGATATATTCTTGTATGTAGGGGGCAGTATTATAGTAGTTATATTCTTGTATATAGGGGCAGTATTATAGTAGTTATATTCTTGTATATAGCGGGCAGTATTATAGTAGTTATATTCTTGTCCATAGGAGAGGATGGACGTGTGCTTGTGAGCTCCCTGTTAGGACTATGCATGGCTTCTGACCCAGGTGGAGGGGAGGGGTCCTGGGCTGATGATCCTGGGAAAGCCCAGAGTCTGGAGTTTGGCCTGCAGCATGGAGATGGTGGAGGTGATGATCTGGAAATGGTGGCTGGTGAGTCAACTGAATCTCATGATGTTGGTGAATTGTGCACAAAAATGACAAAGAAAAATATCTTTAAAATGGAAATGCAAGTTCGCAAATTGAGAACTGAAATTAACCAAGAGACTGATCCAAAGGCAAAGCTGATGAAATGTAAGTGTCTGGATGTTTGCACACGTGAGCTGGTTATATTGAAGGAGAGATTGCAGAAAGAATCATGCACAGTACCCAAAATAAAGAACTGGGCAATTGAGAACAAAAGGGAGACCAGAGCCCAAACTGTGAAGAGAAAAAATATCATTGCAAAAAAAGACACTGACTATAATGCTGTGTATAATATTGTGGCACAGGGAAACCCTGGAAGATATGAGTGTGCAGTGGCTGGAGGATCACATCTCTCATCATGTGTGGGGTCTGTGCAATCAGTCAACAAAAATGCTGCTAAAGCTGCAGAGAAATGTGTGCCAGCTGACGAGGGGTTAACTGCAGTAGACTCTATGTGCAGTACAGATGAAGTGAATGCGAGTGGCACTCCTGGGAGTGAGCAAGAAAGTGCCGCATATACTGACATTGTAAGTGAGACCTCGCTCAGCGCGGTGATTGACAGTCTGATATCTGATGAACCAGCGGCACAGGCTGAGGCGGACATTGCAGACCCTGTTCTGGAGGTTCAGCCGCCCGCAGTGTCAGTGAATGGAGTGCAGGTTACACAGCGATCAGGAGCAGACACAGGAGGATCTGCAGTACAATCAGCTGAGGAGAGGTCCAGTCCTGACCCACCTGCTGACAGACCTCAGTACAGGAGACTGTTCTCCAGCGTCACAAGACCGACTAACCCCACACCTCAGAGGAGGAACGCGGTCAGAATCAGGTACTCAGGACCAGAGGAAAACCTCCCCTCCAGACTCTACATTGGGAAAGTTTTGTTGAAGGAGTTTATGAAGTTTAAAGCTTCTGAGGTGTTCGCTCTGATCCACGTTCCCTCCAGCAGGAATTATGACATCAGTTTCAAGCTGCAATATAGTCTAGACTTGTTCTGGAGTATTTATAACGATACAAAGGAGCACGCGATGTGGGAGCATCTACATGTCATCCAGCTGATTAAACCCCAGGTAGTCACCGCCACCATCCTGTTCCAGTCTGAGGTGGTGGCTCTGGCAGATTTGCAGCACTGGTTGAGCAGATATTGTGAGGTGAAGAGACTGCCAACAAAGATCTATGATGAGGAGGAGATCTGGAATGGAGGATATTCTGTCAAGATCCAGCTGGTTCAGGAGAATGGAGTGACCAGACATCTGCCGCACTCCTTCTACCTGGGCTCGGAGAGAGGCGTATGTTACTACCCTGGTCAACCGCGACTGTGCCATAGATGTGGGGGCAGGCACCTGGCATTCAACTGTTCCCATATTAAGTGCTCACTATGTGGTCAGTTTGGGCATGTGAAGGACGATTGTACAGGGCCTGTCATCTGTAACCTGTGCTTAGGACCTGGACATACATTCCGGGAGTGTCCGCATGCAGAACATAATAAGGAGAAGACCTTTAAAGGAGCCATGGAGGAAGAGCAGGAGGATGTCTCCATATGTGTAGATACAACCCCAGAACCTGGAAGCCCCAGCGATGATGTGAGCCGAAGTACCAGAGACCCTGCTCCAGAGACGAATGTCCCATCTGTGGATGCTGCACAAGTGTCACCAGCCACTGAAAATAGAGGTCATGCTAAAAGTAAAATATCCAGTCGCTCTGTCACCAAAACATCTAAACAGCTGCCCAACACCAGTAAAGAACCAGCTGATCCAGCCGCAGCGAACAGTAAGGAACCAGCTGATCCGGCCGCAGCGGCCAGTAAAAAACCAGCAGATCTAGCCGCAGCGACCAGTAAAAAACCAGCTGATTCAGCCGCAGCAACCAGTATCGATGAGGAGGGATTTCAGACGGTTAAAAGGAGAAGTAAAACAGATAATTCTTCTAGGAAAAAAATCACTACTGCAAAGAAATCACCGGAGTCTCCAGTGCTGGTGATAACTGGGGGACGTTACTGTGCGCTGGGGGAAGATGACCAGGAAGAAGAAGCAGAGATGGAGCAAGTCTCCTCACACAACCCAGGTGACAAACCTCAGGATGAAGACGCTGACCCCCCAATGTCCACCAAAAGATGGGGTGTTACAGGATATAGCAGTGGAAGAAGGAAAAAAAGTAGGAAAGACGTGTAACCGGGATGAGGCTGAAAATCACCTCCTATTAATTTGAACAGTGTGAAGAATAGGAGCAGGCGGCAGGCGATATTCCAGCGTCTGTCTGACGACAAAACCAATGTCCTCTTTATACAAGAGACTTATCTACAGAGTAATGTCCCTGCTGTGTCCCTGCAGTCACCACATCTAGTGGGACAGTGAAACGCTCAGCTGCTGTATCGAGACTTCTACCCCGAACTCCGTTTATATCATAGAGGTTCACTATATGTCATAAATGTGGTGACCGTGTACCCTCTGTGGTGTGCGCGATGCTGCCCGGTCACCAATAAAGAAGAACTCTCCTGTAATACTGCCTAGAATAATATCATGAAAAATAGTTGAAACAATCTATACTGGAGCAATATTCATATATTATGGTTTGTTTAATGATTGTGATGTTATTAAGAGACATACGTTTATTTTCTTTATCTGTTATGAGTGTATTGCAAAGGTATTGTAATATTTTGTTGCAAGTTTTCAACTAAAAAAGATAATTATAGTAACTATATTCTTGTACATAGGAGCAGTATTATAGTAGTTATATTCTTGTATATAGGGAGCAGTATTATAGTAGTTATATTCTTGTATATAGGGGCAGTATTATAGTAGTTATATTCTTGTATATAGGAGCAGTATTATAGTAGTTATATTCTTGTATATAGGAGCAGTATTATAGTAGTTATATTCTTGTATATAGGGGGCAGTATTATAGTAGTTATATTCTTGTATATAGGAGCAGTATTATAGTAGTTATATTCTTGTATATAGGAGCAGTATTATAGTAGTTATATTCTTGTATATAGGAGCAGTATTATAGTAGTTATATTCTTGTATATAGAGGCAGTATTATAGTAGTTATATTCTTGTATATAGGAGGCAGTATTATAGTACTTATATTCTTGTATATAGGAGGCAGTATTATAGTAGTTGTATTCTTGTATATAGGACGCAATATTATAGTAGTTATATTCTTGTATATAGGGGGCAGTATTATAGTAGTTATATTCTTGTATATAGGGGGCAGTATTATAGTAGTTATATTCTTGTACATAGAGGAAGTATTATAGTAGTTATATTCTTGTATATATGGGGCAGTATTATAGTAGTTATATTCTTGTATATAGGGGGCAGTATTATAGTAGTTATATTCTTGTATATATGGGGACAGTATTATAGTAGATATATTCTTGTATATAGGAGCAGTATTATAGTAGTTATATTCTTGTATATATGGGGACAGTATTATAGTAGATATATTCTTGTATATAGTGGCAGTATTATAGTAGTTATATTCTTGTATATAGGATATTTTTATTCATATCCCTTCATTATTCTGGAAAAACCTTGCAAATGCAATATCAGTACTATAAATAATTTTATATAGATGTATATATGCACAAAGAATAGGAAAACAGACAATATCTGCCTCTGAAGTGTAGTAACGCCGGCAAATTCTAGATTGTTCCATTTCTTTGCTGTTTTAGTGGAAAATAACTGCAATTTCCTTTGATCTTTACTAGACGATTC
The DNA here is from genome assembly GCF_050947455.1 of Rhinoderma darwinii. NCBI lineage: Eukaryota > Metazoa > Chordata > Amphibia > Anura > Rhinodermatidae > Rhinoderma > Rhinoderma darwinii. The sequence continues at coordinate 16,631,007 of NC_134690.1, read as the reverse complement.
ATTTGCTGTCCCAGGACTGGTTGTCCTGAAGTGCGGGGACATCCATCTTGGTATCTGCTTTGCTGCCAAACTATTTAATTGGTACTGGATGAATTGTCCGATTACAGTTAAAAGATTGTGAACAAATGAAGGTGAAAGAGACAGAAAAAAGAAGCTAAAAATAAACTGATGTCCTGCCACAATTAAAACGTATTACAGAAAGCAGGTTATTCATTTACATAAGGAGCAGTACTATAGTAGTTATATTCTTGTATATAGGGGGCAGTATTATAGTAGTTATATTCTTGTATATAGGAGCAGTATTATAGTAGTTATATTCTTGTATATAGGGGGCAGTATTATAGTAGTTATATTCTTGTATATAGGGGGCAGTATTATAGTAATTATATTCTTGTACATAGGGGACAGTATTATAGTAGTTATATTCTTGTACATAGGGGGCAGTATTATAGTAGTTATATTCTTGTATATAGGAGCAGTATTATAGTAGTTATATTCTTGTATATAGGGGGCAGTATTATAGTAGTTATATTCTTGTATATAGGGGGCAGTATTATAGTAATTATATTCTTGTACATAGGGGACAGTATTATAGTAGTTATATTCTTGTACATAGGGGGCAGTATTATAGTAGTTATATTCCTGTATATAGAAGGCAGTATTATAGTTGTTATATTCTTGTACATAGGAGGCAGTATTATAGTAGTTACATTCTTGTATATAGGGACAGTATTATAGTAGTTCTATTCTTGTACATAGGTGGCAGTATTATAGTAGTTAAATTCTTGTATATAGGACGCAGTATTATAGTAGTTATATTCTTGTATATAGGGGCAGTATTATAGTAGTTATATTCTTGTATATAGGGGCAGTATTATAGTAGTTATATTCTTGTACATAGGGGCAGTATTATAGTAGTTATATTCTTGTATATGGGGGCAGTATTATAGTAGTTATATTCTTGTATATAGGGAGCAGTCTTATAGTAGTTATATTCTTGTATATAGGGATTAGTATTATAGTAGTTATATTCTTGTATATAGGAGCAGTATTATAGTAGTTATATTCTTGTATATAGGAGCAGTATTATAGTAGTTATATTCTTGTATATAGGGGCAGTATTATAGTAGTTATATTCTTGTATATAGGGGGCAGTATTATAGTAGTTATATTCTTGTATATAGGGGCAGTATTATAGTAGTTATATTCTTGTATATAGGGGCAGTATTATAGTAGTTATATTCTTGTATATAGGAGCAGTATTATAGTAGTTATATTCTTGTATATAGGGGGCAGTATTATAGTTGTTATATTCTTGTATATAGGAGCAGTATTATAGTAGTTATATTCTTTTATATAGGGGCAGTATTATAGTAGTTATATTCTTGTACATAGGGGGCAGTATTATAGTAGTTATATTCTTGTACATAGGGGCAGTATTATAGTAGTTATATTCTTGTATATAGGGGCAGTATTATAGTAGTTATATTCTTGTACATAGGGGGCAGTATTATAGTAGTTATATTCTTGTGTATAATGGGGCAATATTATAGTAGTTATATTCTTGTACATAGGGGGCAGTATTATAGTAGTTATATTCTTGTTAGATAAAACTACCTTTAGGGTAAAGAATATTTGTAATACAAATGCTTATCGATGTATATTTAGGAAACAATCCATAGAATCGCTCCTTTTCTTTGATATAGGGGATTTATTTTAGTTTTTCTCTATGACTACATGATCGGTTTAGGTTAAACAAAAATAGTTTTGTTTATGACATTATGATAATAAAGACTATAACAATGAAACAGGAATCTATAATTGGAAACTTTTAGTCTGAGGAGTAACATACTACTTGCCCTGCAGCTCCTCAGGCTGCAATATAACCAGTATGGATGTATAATCAATAGAGAGGTAAGCAGCCCATGAAAAATCCCCCGCTCCCCTCCCCCGTTCTCCTGCAGGACTATCCGTTATGTGTGGAGAGATCCATCTGCCTCTGCTTCATCAGGAGTCGAACAAATCATTCCAAAAAGTGAATTAAGAAAGTGCTGTAGCTGCAGACACGGGGTTAGCGGGCCCGGCACAGATGAGGCCGCTTGGCTCGATGCTGCGGCAAAATGTACATAATTCACTCCAAGCTCGAAAATCTCTCAAAAGCAAATTCTGAAGTATTATGTTCTGCCTTCCATCAATGGTTTCCATGTAACATCACATATTGGGAGTTGTGTTTTGGTCCCAACGTGTGGGTGTCGGGAGGCGCTATAATCACGCGGTGTAGCTGCGCTCAGATTTATTGCTTTGACGCTCGTATATGTTTTTGATTTTCCATGCCTTCCTGAAGCAGACGGTATTCTTGTATAGTACAGGAAGAGTTATTGATTCATACATTTAGCTGTTCCAGACTTTTGTCTCTCATCAGTGCAGGACATGAAAATGATGATTCAGTCATGTAATGCTTAGGTCTCATACCCAAGGCTCTATTATTATGGATCTGTATTTTACTGATCCGTACTATGCCTCCTGTAGCCAGCTATAGACCCGTTCTGGATCTCCATGTGCCTCACAGAAGCACCAAATGGTTTAGTGCCTAGAGTCTGTGGTAGGGAACCATAAGGACTGTGTGCACCTTTAAAAAATTTAGTTTTTTTAAAATAAATCAGGATATCATTGTAATTGGTGCAACTTTCTAATTACTTTTTATTAAAAATTATTTAACTTTTTGAAATACAGCTGCTTTGTTTCTGTATACAGAGCAGCTGTATCTAGCGTTGAAACCTGAATCTGTCAGTTCAGCGGCACTGACGGGTTCAGTGACAGCGGGTCCTGCGTGTATCGAGCTGTTACCGATCACATCTAAGTTCATAACTTAGATGTAATTGATAACAGCTCAATCCTGAGTGCCATCCACAGTTCCTCCATAAGTGTTACAACCACAGTGCCCTCATAATAGTACCATCCACAGTGCTCTTACAATAGTGCCAGCCACAGTTCCTCCATAAGAGTGACAGCCAAAGCGCTCCCATAAGATCACCAGCCCCAGTGCCCTCTTAATAGTGCTAGCCACAATGCTTCTGTAAGATTTGCAGCCACAGTACCCGCATATTAGTGACAGCCACAGTTCCTCCAAAAGAGTGACAGCCAAAGTGCTCCCATATGGGAACAAGCCACAGTGCCCTTATAATAGTGCCAGCCACAGTCCTTCTATAAGAGTGACAGCCACAGTGCCCTTATAATAGTGCCAGCCACAGTTCCTCCATAAGGGTGCCAGCCACAGTGCTTCCATAAGAGTACCAGCTGCAGTGCTTCCATAATAGTGCCAGCCACAGTGCCGGTATAAGGGCATGGCCAGACGTGGTGTATTTCTGCCGCCACTGTCCGCATCAATGCTGTACATAATGTGCGTTGCAGATTCTGTTGCGGCTTTGCCTAAAATGGGCACTAAATTGATGCGGACTGGCCGTTGCGTATTGAGGTGAAAGTACTTCCCTTCTCTCTATCAGTGCAGGATAGAGAGAAGGGACAGCCCTTTCCCTAGTGAAAGTAAAAGAAATTCATACTTACCCGGCCGTTGTCTTGGTGACGCGTCCCTCTTTCGCCATCCAGCCCGACCTCCCTGGATGACGCGGCAGTCCATGTGACCGCTGCAGCCTGTGATTGGCCTGTGATTGGCTGCAGCCTGTGATTGGCCTGTGATTGGCTGCAGCCGTCACTTAGACTGAAACGTCATCCCGGGAGGCCGGACTGGAGGAAGAAGCAGGGAGTTCTCGGTAAGTATGAACTTCTATTTTTTTTACACCTTGATCTATATTGTGATCGGTAGTCACTGTCCAGGGTGCTAAACAGTTACTGCCGATCTTTATCTCTTTCAGCACCCTGGACAGTGACTATTTACTGACGTCGCCTAGCAACGCTCCCGTAATTACGGGTGCACACACGTAGTCACCCGTAATTACGGAGCCCCATTGACTTCTATGGGCCTGCCTGTACCGTAATAACGGCCCGTGATTACGAGCGTTTTTACGTTCCTGTGCATGGGGCCTCAGTCTGGCTGTAGATCTAGAAATACATAGGTCCAGCCAGAATGAAGAAATGTCATGTTAAAAAACCAATACGCTCCGCAGCACACATAACATCTATATTACATCTGCGGATTTCATTGCGGAATTTTGAATCTCCATTGAAGTCAATGGAGAAATTCCGCAATGAGACCACAACAAGTCCGCGACACGTCCGCAACAACCATTGTATGCTGCAGACACCAAATTCTGCACCGCAGCCTATGCTCCGCAGCGGAATTGTCCGCAACGTGTAAACGAAGCCAACCACAAAGCTGTGGAAGGCAATGGAGAAACGGGTCCGCTGCGGATTTCCGCAGCGGACTGGCCTCAGCAGAATTCCAGAGCAATTCCGCCACGTGTGGTCATGCCCTAATAGTGCTGTAATGACGGAAGGTGGGGAGACAGACAAGTGAGCCCTAATCTACCCGCCACTCAGTCCCTGCCTACTTACAACGACCCGCCCTAGGCGACGGGGTACAACTGGGCTACGGTCCCTACGCTCAATAAGTGCACGACAGACAAGGGTACACAAAGCTAGGGGGAGAAAGGGGCAGTTGCCCACGGCAACACCGTGAGCAACAAGAGAAGTAAACAAGCCGAGTCAAACCAGGAGTGTACGAGGTACCAACCGCAGAGCAGGAGAGTAGTCAGTAAGCCAGGGTCAGTATGGAGCAAGGACAATGGTACAAGAAGCTGCAGCAGGGCCAGGAAACCAAAACGAAAAGAATCGCAAGCAAAGGAGGAACAGGAAAGGCAGGCATAAATAGACAGAGGGCGGGAGCTAGCTCCGTCTAGCAAGGCTGTGATAGGTTCTCCCACTCCTAAGCCTGCCATCCTGAGTGGTGGAAGATGGAGTCAGTCTCACAGACATAGGAGCAGGTGCAGACTGATTATCTATGGGCGTTAACCCCGAAGCTGTGCCTGGCAGATCCTTTACAATTGCCAGCCACAGTTCCTCCATAATAGTGCCAGCCACAGTACTTCCATAATAATGCCAACCACAGTTCCTCCATAATAATGCCAGCCACAGTGCCAGTATAATAGTACCAGCCACAGTTCCTCCATAATAGTACCAGCCACAGTTCCTCCATAATAGTACCAGCCACAGTACCAGTATAATAGTGCCAGCCACAGTTCCTCCATAATAGTACCAGCCACAGTGCTTCTATAAAAGTACCAGCCACAGTACCAGTATAATAGTGCCAGCCACAGTTCCTCCATAATAGTACCAGCCACAGTGGTTCTATAAAAGTACCAGCCACAGTGCTTCTATAATAGTACCAGCCACAGTGCCAATATAACAGTGCCAGTGGCAGCATAATAGTGCCACCCACAGTGCCAGTATAATAGTGGCAGCCACAGTGCTTCTAGAATAGTGCCAGCTACAGTTCCTCCATAAGAATACCAGACACAGTGCCCTCGTAACTGCGCCTTCTACAGTGCCCTTCTTTTACCTATGGCAGGTGGTAAGCTGGTCGCTGTCATTAACACATTGGTGGTTGAGTGACAGGTGCAGGGGCAGGAGCAGGTGTGGACTCGTACATCAACAGAACGTATGGGATAATGTGGAGACAGCAGAGACGGACGCTGGTCATGGCCGCCATCACTGAACCATCAATGGCATCACCTTTTATACAGGGAATAGCCCACTCTTCCGGGAGTTCAGGGGGTCTTCCTATTTTCCAGGAGTCTCCCCGACATTCCAGGAGAGGCGGCGAGAATGTATCAATTACAGCATCAGGTTTTTATTCATAAATGGAAAAGTTAATATGTATCATTTGTTGCCAAGCAACTCTACAGTATAGAAAATAAACCGCTACACTATATAGAAAAGTAACGAGTGTCATGTATGGGAAAAATAGACGTATATAGAGGCAGGGAGCTCAGGGGATGCCTGGATTTATATAGGAGAACGGCTGTGGAACGGCTATAATGGAGAAGACGGGTGCTGGGAAGACGTGGTTGGTATGGTTACGTCTGACCTATGGGCGCATGCTGGTCCCTGCTGCAGTGAAATGACGGAAAAGGAAAAATTACAGAAACTCTTCTATAAGGATTGAATCAGGGTGTGTAAAGCCACAGTCCGTCAGACCACACAAATAATGTTTATAACAGTGAATGGAGACCTCCGGGCCAACAGGATATATTTGCTGTATACTGTATCCCATTAAAGTCACCCCTCCTGACATGTCTATTCAAGTAATCACTTGTATTCCCCATAAAATAACAATTCCGGCGCATATATTTTTTTTTTAACTCTATGTTGTGTTGTTCCTCTGTTATTCCTCCTAGAAATGTAAGGATAAATTGATAACTGGGTGTTATCATTCCCTCTGTCAGTGGGGTGTGTCTCTCCACAGTCTGAGATGGTCAGCACTGATTGGACAATGTCAGTCTGTATGGGGACACACCCCCAACTGGTAACACCCAGCTGTCAGTTTGTTAATACATTTCTAGGAGGAATAACAGAGGAACAGCACACCCTGCAGGGCACCTGTCTTATATATATCGGGATTGTGTTCCCTCCTTACCACCTTACCACAAACCCCACAAATCTATTATATACGGGATAATGCCCCCCCTCTATAAATTACAAGAATATTAGAAGTCACCAGAGACCAAATATAAGGCACGAGAACAATATTGTTCACAGCAGGTGTGTATTATGATGTTCTGCAGCAGCCGGTGTGTATTATGATGTTCTGCAGCAGCAGGTGTGTATTATGATGTTCTGCAGCAGCCGGTGTGTATTATGATCTGTAAAAGCTGAGGTGTGTATTATGATGTTCTGCAGCAGCAGGTGTGTATTATGATGTTCTGCAGCAGCTGAGGTGTGTATTAGGATGTTCTGCAGCAGCTGAGGTGTGTGTTATGATGTTCTGCAGCAGCCGGTGTGTATTAGGATGTTCTGCAGCAGCAGGTGTGTTTTTATGATGTTCTGCAGCAGCCGGTGTGTATTAGGATGTTTTTGCATCAGCAGGTGTGTATTATGATGTTCTGCAGCAGCAGGTGTGTATTATGATGTTCTGCAGCAGCAGGTGTGTATTATGATGTTCTGCAGCAGCTGAGGTGTGTATTCTGATGTTCTGCAGCAGCTGAGGTGTGTATTATGATGTTCTGCAGCAGCAGGTGTGTATTATGATGTTCTGCAGCAACAGGTGTGTATTATGATCTGTAGAAGCTGAGGTGTGTATTATGATGTTCTGCAGCAGCAGGTGTGTATTATGATGTTCTGCAGCAGCAGGTGTGTATTATGATGTTCTGCAGCAGCTGAGGTGTGTATTCTGATGTTCTGCAGCAGCAGGTGTGTATTATGATGTTCTGCAGCAACAGGTGTGTATTATGATCTGTAGAAGCTGAGGTGTGTATTATGATGTTCTGCAGCAGCTGAGGTGTGTATTATGATGTTCTGCAGCAGCAGGTGTGTTTTTATGATGTTCTGCAGCAGCAGGTGTGTATTAGGATGTTTTTGCATTAGCAGGTGTGTATTATGATGTTCGCCAGCAGCCGGTGTGTATTATGATGTTCTGCAGCAGCTGAGGTGTGTATTATGATGTTCTGCAGCAGCAGGTGTGTATTATGATGTTCTGCAGCAGCAGGTGTGTATTATGATGTTCTGCAGCAGCTGAGGTGTGTATTCTGATGTTCTGCAGCAGCTGAGGTGTGTATTATGATGTTCTGCAGCAGCAGGTGTGTATCATGATGTTCTGCAGCAACAGGTGTGTATTATGATCTGTAGAAGCTGAGGTGTTTATTATGATGTTCTGCAGCAGCTGAGGTGTGTATTATGATGTTCTGCAGCAGCAGGTGTGTATTATGATGTTCTGCAGCAGCAGGTGTGTATTATGATGTTCTGCAGCAGCAGGTGTGTATTATGATCTGTAGAAGCTGAGGTGTGTATTATGATGTTCTGCCGCAGCAGGTGTGTATTATGATGTTCTGCAGCAGCTGAGTTGTGTGTTATGTTCTGCATCATAAGACTTGAGTATTATCATGTTCTGCAGCATCTGTGTAGTATTATGTTCTGCAGCAGCTGAGGCATTAATTAAGATGTTATGCAGCAGCTGAGATATGGTTTATGATGTTCTGCAGGCAGCAGCTGAGGTGGGTATTATGATGTTCTGCAGCAGCTGAGGTGTATTACGAAGTTGTGAAGCAGCAGGGACATAGAACTCTATAATACACACTGCAACTGCTGATTATCCTCTATTTTTTTTCTCATTTGTGGTTGGCGGAGGAGAAGAAACTTCCTAGAAAAGTGACCTGTGGCTCTTGCAGAAAGAGATAAACAGCGCCTATGTGGCGCCACTTATCATTGTATAATCACCAGGTTCTGACAGCAGAATGTGATGATCATGTAAATATTTTTTTAAAACATGGCAATAGAAAATTTTCACTGGCGAGTATTACTGATATATACAGGATAGATACATATAAATATATATATACACACACACACACACACATATACACACACACACACACACATATATATACACACACATATACACACACATATACACACACACACACACACACACACACACACGTGGACCCTGGATCAAAGTCAAGTTCGCAAAGCACCCTAATTATACATAAAAGTGCTGCTTTCTTTTATATATATACAAAAAATAAACTATGCATGCCACATATCAGATAGACAATATCCTTATTTAATAAAAATAATATAATTCATCATATAATATTGTAGAACACATATATTAATCTCCGTCATCTAAGCGACCCTAGAGGATTACACTCTACATAGTACACAATAGAAGAGCTAATAAAAAATCATTTGTAAACCACAACGTCAAATACAATATAATACAAAGTTAATAAAAAATGGGAACAAAAATATATATATTATAGTTACTATTGTGTACTATGTATAGTGTAACCCTCTTGGGCTGCTTAGATGACAGGGATTAACATATGTGTAGAACAATATTATATGACATCTATGTTTATATTAAATAAGGATATAATCGCCTGGAGAGAAAGTTTATTTATATGTTTTTTTGATTTTGAGTCTCTGAGGAAACTAAAGAATATAACTGGTGCACAGTAGAGAGGTACTTGGGAAGGCCTAAGAAAAATATTGGGCATTCTAAACCAGGGCATCTCAATTAATTTCTACTGAGGCCTCACCAGTCAGAACATTCGGATTCCTGGCTCTCACCATTGGTATGTCCATGGCCAAATTTTTTACAATGACTTAAATGTTTTTTAAAATTTGTCTCCTGAACCCAGTAGAACATTAGAATAAGCACAAAAGTCACCAGCTACGGGCAACCATAGAAAGGCCTGTGTTGTATATGATCGATTCTGTCAAAACGATCGCCCCAGTGGCGCCTCATCAACAACTGGCCACCAACGAGGCGAAGAACTTGAGAAGCACTGATCTAAAGGTTGGGCTATGTAAGAAGACTTCATATAAAATACCTAAATATTTTAAATATAAATCCTTCTAAGATGTAAAAAAAGATAACAAAAAATTTAGTTAGCAAAAATAAAAAAAATTCCATTGAGCATAAAGACGTAAAACACATTAATTTAATTAAGTAAAACATTTTGCGGACAATTTATAAAAAGTATTGTTGAGGCAGAAAACACGGTAAATGTTCTCGAAGGGAAGGAGAAAAGAGACAAGGAAGGATATAAAAGCATTTTACAAGAGATGCAAATTATCCCCCGTTAATGTGTCAATGTTGTTCCATATAAAAGGAAAAAATCAATCTGCTCATTTGAGTCATTAGGATGTTAAGTATTTAGCTTAATTATTTGCTCTGTTTCCTTGTGGACGAGAGCTTCTGTTTTGAAAATTAAGTCTCTTCAACTTTTACCGCATATAATAGATCCCCATTTATAGCTGATTATTTGCAGCGAATACGGAGAGCGGCCATGCTGGAGTGACATTTATAGACTCCTTCATTTCTAATTTTCTCTCAATATGGAAAAATTTAGAACTGAGTCTTAAAGGAATTGTTTTCTGTGGATAACACTTTCCCATAGTCCCTATTAGGGTATACAACATTCATAGAGAGAAGAGCTTCTCTGGGGACCACCCTCTATTAAAGAGCTTCTCCCCAAACCCTGTCCATATGGCCTAATGAGTCATATGGTCCCCCTTCTATTAACCAGAACAGTTCCTGCTCTGGAGGACTCAACACAACCATGTATTACATGGTAGCCCATCTATTTGAATGGGCAGCAAGTAATACCACATTTCTCCACCAGCGGCCGCTGTAGAAGAAATGTTTAGCCATCTGCAGTTTGCTCGACTGATCGCCAGCAAATCCTTAAAAATAGAAGGTTGTCCAGCCAATACAAGGACTAAGTTGAATTGACATGGACGACTATTGACTTCACTGGTTGCAATGTAATACTCCATAACCCCTGTAGGGAAAAAAAACTAGTTAGCAGTTACTTTTGCCAGCAATATAAGTTGGTTCCAGGGAGGCCCGGCACCGAGTTCCTGAGCAATCGACCCACCATTGGGGGAAAACAGCAGCCGGATAGGGTTTGTGGACAACCCCTTGCAGCTTTACATGTTTGCAATGAAGTCAATGGGGAAAAATGCACTAAAAACCAAACCAAACCATGAAGAATAGTAGGATGCTCTTAAAAATGCATCGTGTGAATGGGATATTTTAAAATTCTGTTCACTATAATGTAATGGTTGTGATACTAGAATAGTATGGCTGCGTATATATAAAATTAAATACAGCTGGGGATAACAAACCAAGAGAAGGCTTTGGGAATACTGGTTAATACCACAACCCAATGTCAAGCAGCAGCTGCAAAAGCAAATACAGTTTTAGGATGCAGGCAAAAGAGAAATAAAAACGTGTGATTCATTGTAAGGCCTCACTTGACTACGGATTGCGGTTTTGGGGATACGTAAGATAGAGCATAGAGCTTATTCACAAATCCCTTGACTCAAATCAATCCACAGTTGTCTCAGGAAATTGACTGCTGCAATCAACCAGGCGCCAATGCTTGTTTTGCAAATGACATAAATGAACTGGAAAGCAAATATTTGATTGGTTGGTTTACCTTTACACCAGTGTTTGGCCCCGTCACTTACTCATGGGTGTCCTTGTCTCCTTGAAACCTATAGACCGTTCTATGAGTGACCCCCATGTCCTAACAGCCTACCAAGAAAGTTCCTGTGCCTCACGTTCCTCATAAGGCTCTTCTTCAGGCAGCAGTGGTGGAAAGAGCTCTGACGTTGAGTAGGAAGATGGATTAGCATGCTGGCCGAACCATTGAACATTCCATCCCGGCTTATTAAATATCATGATCATTATGTCAATTCAATCTGGAAAATAAACCAGTGAACATGTACAAGTGAGGGAATGAGGCCATAAAGCATTTACAATTGACTTTAGTATGTCCTCTATAAATTAAGGGGTGGTAACGTAAGACTGTATCAGTCCTAAGGCATCTTCAGGACATGATTTCTTCCATAACACAGGGACTACATTTCCCCTGGATAAAGAAAACATTTCCAAAATGTTACTTAGCGGATAATACATGCACCAGTCTGTAGTCAGGAGTCCATTCATAAAGTACACTGCCCAAAAAAATTAAGGGAACACTTAAGCATCACAGTACAACCCCAATTAAACTTCAGGCATATCAATATGTCCTGTTATGAAGCATAGACGATTGTGAATCAATTTTATCTGCTTTGGTACAAATGAAAGTGACCACAGGTGCAGTGGAGAGGCATCAGCAAGAAAACCCCCGAAAAGGGAATGGTTTTGCAGGTGATGGCCAGAGACAATTCCTCTAATCTCATCCTTCTTGACTGATTCTTCCCTAGTTTTGCGTTTTTCCAGTGCCCTGGTCACTACTGGTAGCATTAGGCGGTACCTGCACGCCATTCAGGTTGCACAGGTTATCCAGCTCCTCCAGGATGGTACATCCACACGTGCTGTTGCTGTGTCTTCCAGGATAGTCTCAAGATCATGGAGCGGATACCAGGACACAAATCGATAGAAGGGAAAAGCCGGAAACGACCGTAGAAGGGCATCAACCCATCAGCAGGATCGGTATCTGTTCCTTTGTACGCGGAGGAACAGGATGAGCACTGCCAGAGCCCTACAAAATCACCACCAGTGGACTACTCATGTGTATGTCTCTGACCAAATCATTAGAAGCACACAATTGATGGGGGTGGCATGAGGGTCTGACATCCTGTAGTGGGATCTGTGCTTACAGCCCATCACTGTTCAGCTCGCATGGCATTTGCTAGGGAATACCAGAATTGCCAGGTCCACCATTGGCGTCCCGTTCCCTTCACAGATGAGAGCAGGTTCGCACTGAACATATGTGACAGAGATGAAAGAGTCTGTAGATGCCGTGATGAACGTTATGCCGCCTGCAACATGATCCAACATGACCGGTTTGGAGGTGGGTCAGTGATGGTCTGGGGAGGCATATCCTTGGAGGGTTGCACAAACCTTCACGTTATAGCCAACCGTACCCGGACTGCTGCAGGTACCGGAATGAAATCTTCAGAGGCATTGTCAGACCATACACCGGTGCAGTGGACCCGGAGTTCCTCCTGGTGCAGGAGAATGACTGGCCTCATGTGACTCGAGTGTGTAAGCAGTTCATGGATGACCAAGGCATTGATGCCATTGACTGGCCTGACGTTCCCCAAACCTGAATCCAATTGAGAATCCCTGGGACATTATGAATCAGTGTATCTGACGCCGCTAAGCAGCGCCACAGACTGTCCTGGAGCTTACTGATGCCCCGATCCAATTGTGTTATCAGGAGCCTGCCCAGATGTTTTTGGGAGGGTATGCAGGCACATGGTGGCCATACACACTACTGAGAAACATTATGAGTTACCTTGATGAAATTTGCGCAAATTGGATCTGCCTGTAATTTTAATTTTTTATTTTTATTTTCCGGGTGATTTGGAATCCAGCCCTCAATTGGTTGATACATTTTTGGTTTCCATTGAACGTTGATATGTCATTTTGTTCTCAGTGGTTTTCCAGTGGATTAAATTCTGTCCATGGTCATGTGATGGACACACAAGGGCACGACTTATTACAGTTACAGTATGTGTATCAGAGCTGTGTCTTCTAATGATCCCAGCACCTGTGTATCCATCACATGACCCTGTAACGATCCCGGCACCTGTGTGTCCATCACATGACCATGTAACGATCCCAGCACCTGTGTGTCCATCACATGACCACGTAACGTTCCCAGCACCTGTGTGTCCATCACATAACCATGTAATGATCCCAGCACCTGTGTGTCCATCACATGACCATGTAACGATCCCAGCACCTGTGTCCATCACATGACCAAGTAACGATCCCAGCACCTGTGTGTCCATCACATGACGCTGTAAAGACCGTATCACCTGTGTGTTCCTCACCTGACCATTTAACGATCTCAGTACCTGTATGTCCATCACATGACTATGTAACGATCCCAGTACCTGTGTATCCATCACATGACCCTGTAACGAGCCTAGCACCTGTGTGTCCATCACATGACCATGTAACGATCCCCGCACCTGTGTGTTCCTTACCTGACCATTTAACGATCTCAGTACCTGTATGTCCATCACATGACCATGTAACGATCCCAGCACCTGTGTGTCCATCACATGACCATGTAAAGATCCTAGCAACTGTGTGTCCATCTCATGACCATGTAACGATCCCAGCACCTGTGTGTCCATCACATGGCCATGTAACGATCACAGCACCTGTGTGTCCATCACATGACCAACTAACGATCCCAGCACCTGTGTAACCATCACATGACGCTGTAACGATCCCAGCACCTATGTGTTCCTCACCTGACCATTTAACAATCTCAGTACCTGTATGTCCATCACATGACCATGTAACGATCCCAGCACCTGTGTGTCCATCACTTGACCATGTAACGATCCTAGCAACTGTGTGTCCATCACATGACCATGTAACGATCCCAGCACCTGTGTGTCCATCACATGACCACCTAACGATCCCAGCACCTGTGTATCCATCCCATGACGCTGTAACGACCCTATCACCTGTGTCCATCACATGACCAAGTAACGATCCCAGCACCTGTGTGTCCATCACATGACGCTGTAAAGACCGTATCACCTGTGTGTTCCTCACCTGACCATTTAACGATCTCAGTACCTGTATGTCCATCACATGACTATGTAACGATCCCAGTACCTGTGTATCCATCACATGACCCTGTAACGAGCCTAGCACCTGTGTGTCCATCACATGACCATGTAACGATCCCCGCACCTGTGTGTTCCTTACCTGACCATTTAACGATCTCAGTACCTGTATGTCCATCACATGACCATGTAACGATCCCAGCACCTGTGTGTCCATCACATGACCATGTAAAGATCCTAGCAACTGTGTGTCCATCTCATGACCATGTAACGATCCCAGCACCTGTGTGTTCATCACATGACAATGTAACGATCCCAGCACCTGTGTGTCCATCACATGACCATGTAACGATCCCAGCACCTGTGTGTCCATCACATGACGATGTAACGATCCCAGCACCTGTATGTCCATCACATGACCATGGACAGAATTTCATTTACTGGTAATAAAAAATGAAGGTTCCTACTGAATAACAAAATGCAGAGATCCTGAAAACCGTGAGGAATTAATGGAGAAAGTTTACTGGAAAATTGGAAGCACTGGTGTACATATTGTGAAAACACGTCTGCAGGTAGCAACTACTATGGAGGACATGAGAAGATGGTGACAGGCCGAGACTTGTGTCACAGAAATGACATCAGAAACTGAAATTATTGAGAGGTATTGGATGACCCGAAGAACACACGATGATCTATCATACACAACCAAAAAAGAAGGGCATGGTATAAGATACATCTCCTTGTATATAGTGATATGCAGCATGCTGGTATAACCTGGGTATCTTCTGTATATAATTATATATGTACAGCTGGTATAAGTTATACATCTTCTTGTATACAGTGATATGGAGCATGCTGGTATAACCTGGGTATCTTCTGTATATAATTATATATCTACAGCTGGTATAAGATACATCTCCTTGTATATAGTGATATGCAGCATGCTGGTATAACCTGGGTATCTTCTGTATATAATTATATATGTACAGCTGGTATAAGTTATACATCTTCTTGTATATAGTGATATGGAGCATGCTGGTATAACCTGGGTATCTTCTGTATATAATTATATATGTACAGCTGGTATAAGTTATACACCTTCTTGTATATAGTGATATGGAGCATGCTGGTATAACCTGGGTATCTTCTGTATATAATTATATATGTACAGCTGGTATAAGTTATACATCTTCTTGTATATAGTGATATGGAGCATGCTGGTATAACCTGGGTATCTTCTGTATATAATTATATATGTACAGCTGGTATAAGTTATACATCTTCTTGTATATAGTGATATGGAGCATGCTGGTATAACCTGGGTATCTTCTGTATATAATTATATATGTACAGCTGGTATAAGTTATACACCTTCTTGTATATAGTGATATGGAGCATGCTGGTATAACCTGGGTATCTCCTGTATATAATTATATATGTACAGCTGGTATAAGTTATACATCTTCTTGTATATAGTGATATGGAGCATGCTGGTATAACCTGGGTATCTCCTGTATATAATTATATATGTACAGCTGGTATAAGTTATACATCTTCTTGTATATAGTGATATGGAGCATGCTGGTATAACCTGGGTATCTTCTGTATATAATTATATATGTATAGCTGGTATAAGTTATACATCTTCATGTATATAGTGATATGGAGCATGCTGGTATAACCTGGGTATCTCCTGTATATAATTATATATGTACAGCTGGTATAAGTTATTCATCTTCTTGTATATAGTGATATGGAGCATGCTGGTATAACCTGGGTATCTTCTGTATATAATTATATATGTACAGCTGGTATAAGTTATTCATCTTCTTGTATATAGTGATATGGAGCATGCTGGTATAACCTGGGTATCTTCTGTATATAATTATATATGTACAGCTGGTATAAGTTATACATCTTCTTGTATATAGTGATATGGAGCATGCTGGTATAACCTGGGTATCTTCTGTATATAATTATATATGTACAGATGGTATAAGTTATACATCTTCCTGTATATAGTGATATGGAGCATGCTGGTATAACCTGGGTATCTTCTGTATATAGTTATATATGTACAGCTGGTATAAGTTATACATCTTCTTGTATATAGTGATATGGGGCATGCTGGTATAACCTGGGTATCTTCTGTATATAATTATATATGTACAGCTGGTATAAATTATACATCTTCTTGTATATAGTGATATGGAGCATGCTGGTATAACCTGGGTATCTTCTGTATATAATTATATATGTACAGCTGGTATAAGTTATACATCTTCTTGTATATAGTGATATGGAACATGCTGGTATAACCTGGGTATCTTCTGTATATAATTATATATGTACAGCTGGTATAAGTTATACATCTTCTTGTATATAGTGATATGGAGCATGCTGGTATAACCTGGGTATCTTCTGTATATAATTATATATGTACAGCTGGTATAAGTTATACATCTTCTTCTATATAGTGATATGGAGCATGCTGTTATAACCTGAGTATCTTCTGTATATAATTATATATGTACAGCTGGTATAAGTTATACATCTTCTTGTATATAGTGATATGCAGCATGCTGGTATAACCTGGGTATCTTCTGTATATAATTATACATGTACAGCTGGTATAAGTAATACATCTTCTTGTATATAGGTATATAGACCATGCTGGTATACCCTGGGTATCTTCTGTATATAATTATATATGTACAGCTGGTATAACTTATACATCTTGTATATAGTGATTTGGAGAATGCTGGTATAACCTGTGTATCTTCTGTATACAATTATATATGTACAGATGATATAACCTGGGCATCTTCTGTATATAATTATATATATGTACAGATGGTATAAGTTATACATCTTCATGTATATAGTAATATGGAGCATGCTGGTATAACCTGGGTATCTTCTGTATATATTATATATGTACAGCTGGTATAAGTTATTCATCTTCTTGTATATAGTGATATGGAGCATGCTGGTATAACCTGGGTATCTTCTGTATATAATTATATATGTACAGCTGGTATAAGTTATACATCTTCCTGTATATAGTGATATGGAGCATGCTGGTATAACCTGGGTATCTTCTGTATATAGTTATATATGTACAGCTGGTATAAGTTATACATCTTCTTGTATATAGTGATATGGGGCATGCTGGTATAACCTGGGTATCTTCTGTATATAATTATATATGTACAGCTGGTATAAATTATACATCTTCTTGTATATAGTGATATGGAGCATGCTGGTATAACCTGGGTATCTTCTGTATATAATTATATATGTACAGCTGGTATAAGTTATACATCTTCTTGTATATAGTGATATGGAGCATGCTGGTATAACCTGGGTATCTTCTGTATATAATTATATATGTACAGCTGGTATAAGTTATACATCTTCTTGTATATAGTGATATGGAGCATGCTGGTATAACCTGGGTATCTTCTGTATATAATTATATATGTACAGCTGGTATAAGTTATACATCTTCTTCTATATAGTGATATGTAGCATGCTGGTATAACCTGGGTATCTTCTGTATATAATTATACATGTACAGCTGGTATAAGTTATATATCTTCTTGTATATAGGTATATAGACCATACTGGTATACCCTGGGTATCTTCTGTATATAATTATATATGTACAGCTGGTATAACTTATACATCTTGTATATAGTGATTTGGAGAATGCTGGTATAACCTGTGTATCTTCTGTATACAATTATATATGTACAGATGATATAACCTGGGCATCTTCTGTATATAATTATATATATGTACAGATGGTATAAGTTATACATCTTCATGTATATAGTAATATGGAGCATGCTGGTATAACCTGGGTATCTTCTGTATATATTATATATGTACAGCTGGTATAAGTTATACATCTTCTTGTATATAGTGATATGGAACATGCTGGTATAACCTGGGTAATTTCTGTATATAATTATATATGTACAGCTGGTATAAGTTATACATCTTCTTGTAAATAGTGATTTGGAGCATGCTGGTATAACCTGGGTATCTTCTGTTTATAATTATATATGTACAGCTGGTATAAGTTATACATCTTCTTGTATATAGTGATATGGAGCATGCTGGTATAACCTGGGCATCTTCTGTATATAATTATATATGTACAGCTGGTATAAGTTGTACATCTTCTTGTATATAGTGATATGGAGCACGCTGGTATAACCTGGGTATCTCCTGTATATAATTATATATGTACAGCTGGTATAAGTTATACATCTTGTATATAGTGATATGGAGCACGCTGGTATAACCTGGGTATCTTCTGTATATAATTATATATGTACAGCTGGTATAAGTTATACATCTTCTTCTATATAGTGATATGGAGCATGCTGGTACAACCTGGCTATCTTCTGTATATAATTATATATGTACAGCTGGTATAATTTATAGATCTTCTTGTATATAGTGATATGCAGCATGCTGGTATAACCTGGGTATCTTCTGTATATAATTATATATGTACAGCTGGTATAAGTTATACATCTTCTTGTATATAGTGATATGGAGCATGCTGGTTTAACCTGGGTATCTTCTGTATATAATTATATATGTGCAGCTGGTATAAGTTATACATCTTCTTGTATATA
Organism: Rhinoderma darwinii; assembly: GCF_050947455.1. Taxonomy (NCBI): domain Eukaryota; kingdom Metazoa; phylum Chordata; class Amphibia; order Anura; family Rhinodermatidae; genus Rhinoderma; species Rhinoderma darwinii. The sequence continues at coordinate 16,612,132 of NC_134690.1, read as the reverse complement.
GTGATATGGAGCATGCTGGTATAACCTGGGTATCTTCTGTATATAATTATATATGTACAGCTGGTATAAGTTATATATCTTCTTGTGTATAGTGATATGGAGCATGCTGGTATAACCTGGGTATCTTCTGTATATAATTATATATGTACAGCTGGTATAAGTTATACATCTGTTGTATATAGTGATATGGAACATGCTGGTATAACCTGGGCATCTTCTGTATAGAATTATATATGTACAGCTGGTATAAGTTATATATCTTCTTGTATATAGTGATATGGAGCATGCTGGTATAACCTGTGTATCTTCTGTATATAATTATATATGTACAGCTGGTATAAGTTATACATCTTCTTGTATATAGTGATATGGAGCATGCTGGTATAACCTGGGTATCTTCTGTATATAATTATATATGTGCAGCTGGTATAAGTTATACATCTTCTTGTATATAGTGATATGGAGCATGCTGGTATAACCTGGGTATCTTCTGTATATAATTATATATGTACAGCTGGTATAAGTTATATATCTTCTTGTATATAGTGATATGGAGCATGCTGGTATAACCTGGGTATCTTCTGTATATAATTATATATTTACAGCTGGTATAAGTTATACATCTGTTGTATATAGTGATATGGAACATGCTGGTATAACCTGGGCATCTTCTGTATAGAATTATATATGTACAGCTGGTATAAGTTATATATCTTCTTGTATATAGTGATATGGAGCATGCTGGTATAACCTGTGTATGTTCTGTATATAATTATATATGTACAGCTGGTATAAGTTATACATCTTCTTGTATATAGTGATATGGAGCATGCTGGCATAACCTGGTATCCCCTGTATATAATTATATATGTACAGCTGGTATAAGTTATACATCTTCTTGTATATAGTGATATGGAGCATGCTGGTATAACCTGGGTATCTTCTGTATATATTATATATGTACAGCTGGTATAAGTTATACATCTTCTTGTATATAGTGATATGGAGCATGCTGGTATAACCTGGGTATCTTCTGTATATAATTATATATGTACAGCTGGTATAAGTTATACATCTTCCTGTATATAGTGATATGGAGCATGCTGGTATAACCTTGGTATCTTCTGTATATAGTTATATATGTACAGCTGGTATAAGTTATACATCTTCTTGTATATAGTGATATGGGGCATGCTGGTATAACCTGGGTATCTTCTGTATATAATTATATATGTACAGCTGGTATAAATTATACATCTTCTTGTATATAGTGATATGGAGCATGCTGGTATAACCTGGGTATCTTCTGTATATAATTATATATGTACAGCTGGTATAAGTTATACATCTTCTTGTATATAGTGATATGGAGCATGCTGGTATAACCTGGGTATCTTCTGTATATAATTATATATGTACAGCTGGTATAAGTTATACATCTTCTTGTATATAGTGATATGGAGCATGCTGGTATAACCTGGGTATCTTCTGTATATAATTATATATGTACAGCTGGTATAAGTTATACATCTTCTTCTATATAGTGATATGGAGCATGCTGTTATAACCTGAGTATCTTCTGTATATAATTATATATGTACAGCTGGTATAAGTTATACATCTTCTTGTATATAGTGATATGCAGCATGCTGGTATAACCTGGGTATCTTCTGTATATAATTATACATGTACAGCTGGTATAAGTTATATATCTTCTTGTATATAGGTATATAGACCATGCTGGTATACCCTGGGTATCTTCTGTATATAATTATATATGTACAGCTGGTATAACTTATACATCTTGTATATAGTGATTTGGAGAATGCTGGTATAACCTGTGTATCTTCTGTATACAATTATATATGTACAGATGATATAACCTGGGCATCTTCTGTATATAATTATATATATGTACAGATGGTATAAGTTATACATCTTCATGTATATAGTAATATGGAGCATGCTGGTATAACCTGGGTATCTTCTGTATATATTATATATGTACAGCTGGTATAAGTTATACATCTTCTTGTATATAGTGATATGGAACATGCTGGTATAACCTGGGTAATTTCTGTATATAATTATATATGTACAGCTGGTATAAGTTATACATCTTCTTGTAAATAGTGATTTGGAGCATGCTGGTATAACCTGGGTATCTTCTGTTTATAATTATATATGTACAGCTGGTATAAGTTATACATCTTCTTGTATATAGTGATATGGAGCATGCTGGTATAACCTGGGCATCTTCTGTATATAATTATATATGTACAGCTGGTATAAGTTGTACATCTTCTTGTATATAGTGATATGGAGCATGCTGGTATAACCTGGGTATCTTCTGTATATAATTATATATGTACAGCTGGTATAAGTTATACATCTTCTTGTATATAGTGATATGGAGCATGCTGGTATAACCTGGGTATCTTCTGTATATAATTATATATGTACAGCTGGTATAAGTTATACATCTTCTTGTATATAGTGATATGGAGCATGCTGGTATAACCTGGGTATCTTCTGTATATAATTATATATGTACAGCTGGTATAAGTTATACATCTTCTTCTATATAGTGATATGGAGCATGCTGTTATAACCTGGGTATCTTCTGTATATAATTATATATGTACAGCTGGTATAAGTTATACATCTTCTTGTATATAGTGATATGCAGCATGCTGGTATAACCTGGGTATCTTCTGTATATAATTATACATGTACAGCTGGTATAAGTAATACATCTTCTTGTATATAGGTATATAGACCATGCTGGTATACCCTGGGTATCTTCTGTATGTAATTATATATGTACAGCTGGTATAACTTATACATTTTGTATATAGTGATTTGGAGAATGCTGGTATAACCTGTGTATCTTCTGTATACAATTATATATGTACAGATGATATAACCTGGGCATCTTCTGTATATAATTATATATATGTACAGATGGTATAAGTTATACATCTTCATGTATATAGTAATATGGAGCATGCTGGTATAACCTGGGTATCTTCTGTATATATTATATATGTACAGCTGGTATAAGTTATACATCTTCTTGTATATAGTGATATGGAACATGCTGGTATAACCTGGGTAATTTCTGTATATAATTATATATGTACAGCTGGTATAAGTTATACATCTTCTTGTAAATAGTGATTTGGAGCATGCTGGTATAACCTGGGTATCTTCTGTTTATAATTATATATGTACAGCTGGTATAAGTTATACATCTTCTTGTATATAGTGATATGGAGCATGCTGGTATAACCTGGGCATCTTCTGTATATAATTATATATGTACAGCTGGTATAAGTTGTACATCTTCTTGTATATAGTGATATGGAGCACGCTGGTATAACCTGGGTATCTCCTGTATATAATTATATATGTACAGCTGGTATAAGTTATACATCTTCTTGTATATAGTGATATGGAGCACGCTGGTATAACCTGGGTATCTTCTGTATATAATTATATATGTACAGCTGGTATAAGTTATACATCTTCTTCTATATAGTGATATGGAGCATGCTGGTACAACCTGGCTATCTTCTGTATATAATTATATATGTACAGCTGGTATAAGTTATACATCTTCTTGTATATAGTGATATGCAGCATGCTGGTATAACCTGGGTATCTTCTGTATATAATTATATATGTACAGCTGGTATAAGTTATACATCTTCTTGTATATAGTGATATGGAGCATGCTGGTTTAACCTGGGTATCTTCTGTATATAATTATATATGTGCAGCTGGTATAAGTTATACATCTTCTTGTATATAGTGATATGGAGCATGCTGGTATAACCTGGGTATCTTCTGTATATAATTATATATGTACAGCTGGTATACGTTATATATCTTCTTGTATATAGTGATATGGAGCATGCTGGTATAACCTGGGTATCTTCTGTATATAATTATATATGTACAGCTGGTATAAGTTATACATCTGTTGTATATAGTGATATGGAACATGCTGGTATAACCTGGGCATCTTCTGTATAGAATTATATATGTACAGCTGGTATAAGTTATATATCTTCTTGTATATAGTGATATGGAGCATGCTGGTATAACCTGTGTATCTTCTGTATATAATTATATATGTACAGCTGGTATAAGTTATACATCTTCTTGTATATAGTGATATGGAGCATGCTGGTATAACCTGGGTATCTTCTGTATATAATTATATATGTGCAGCTGGTATAAGTTATACATCTTCTTGTATATAGTGATATGGAGCATGCTGGTATAACCTGGGTATCTTCTGTATATAATTATATATGTACAGCTGGTATAAGTTATATATCTTCTTGTATATAGTGATATGGAGCATGCTGGTATAACCTGGGTATCTTCTGTATATAATTATATATGTACAGCTGGTATAAGTTATACATCTGTTGTATATAGTGATATGGAACATGCTGGTATAACCTGGGCATCTTCTGTATAGAATTATATATGTACAGCTGGTATAAGTTATATATCTTCTTGTATATAGTGATATGGAGCATGCTGGTATAACCTGGGCATCTTCTGTATATAATTATATATGTACAGCTGGTATAAGTTATACATCTTCTTATATATAGTGATATGGAGCATGCTGGTATAACCTGGGTATCTCCTGTATATAATTATATATGTACGGCTGGTATAAGTTATACATCTTCTTGTATATAGGGATATGGAGCATCCTGGTATAACCTGGGTATCTTCTGTATATAATTATATATGTACAGATGGTATAAGGTATACATCTTCCTGTATATAGTGATATGGAGCATGCTGGTATAACCTGTGTATCTTCTGTATATAATTATATATGTACAGCTGGTATAAGTTATACATCTTCTTGTATATAGTGATATGGAGCATGCTGGCATAACCTGGTATCCCCTGTATATAATTATATATGTACAGCTGGTATAAGTTATACATCTTCTTGTATATAGTGATATGGAGCATGCTGGTATAACCTGGGTATCTTCTGTATATATTATATATGTACAGCTGGTATAAGTTATACATCTTCTTGTATATAGTGATATTGAGCATCCTGGTATAACCTGGGTATCTTTTGTATATAATTATATATGTACAGCTGGTATAAGTTGTACATATTCTTGTATATAGTGATATGCAGCATGCTGGTATAACCTGGGTATCTTCTGTATATAATTATATATGTACAGCTGGTATAAGTTATACATCTTCTTTTATATAGTGATATGGAGCATGCTGGTATAAGCTGGGTATCTTCTGTATATAATTATATATGTACAGCTGGTATAAGTTATACGTCTTCTTGTATATAGCGATATGGAGAATGCTGGTATAACCTGGGTATCTTCTTTGTATAATTATATATGTACAGCTGGTGTAAGTTATTCATCTTCTTGTATATAGTGATATGGAGCATGCTGGTATAACCTGGGTATCTTCTGTATATAATTATATATGTACAGTTGGTATAAGTTATACATCTTGTATATAGTGATATGGAGCATGCTGGTATAACTTGGGTATCTTCTGTATATAATTATATATGTACAGCTGGTATAAGTTATACATCTTCTTGTATATAGTGATATGGAGCACGCTGGTATAACCGGAGTGTCTTCTGTATATAATTATATATGTACAGCTGGTATAAGTTATACATCTTCTTGTATATAGTGATATGGAGCATGCTGGTATAACCTGGGTATCTTCTGTATATAATTATATATGTACAGTTGGTATAAGTTATACATCTTCTTGTATATAGTGATATGGAGCATGCTGGTATAACCTGTGTTTCTTCTGTATATAATTATATATGTACACCTGGTATAAGTTATACATCTTCTTGTATATAGTGATATGGAGCATGCCGGTATAACCTGGGTATCTTCTGTATATAATTATATATGTACAGCTGGTATAAGTAATACATCTTCTTGTATATAGTGATATGGAGCATGCTGGTATAACCTGGGTATCTTCTGTATATAATTATATATGTACAGCTGGTATAAGTTATACATCTTCCTGTATATAGTGGTATGGAGCATGCTGGTATAACCTGGGTATCTTCTGTATATAATTATATATGTACAGCTGGTATAAGTTATACATCTTCTTGTATATAGTGATATGGGGCATGCTGGTATAACCTGGGTATCTTCTGTATATAATTATATATGTACAGCTGGTATAAGTTATACATCTTCTTGTATATAGTGATATGGAGCATGCTGCTATAACCTGGGTATCTTCTGTATATAATTATATATGTACAGCTGGTATAAGTTATACATCTTCCTGTATATAGTGATATGGGGCATGCTGGTATAACCTGGGCATCTTCTGTATATAATTATATATGTACAGCTGGTATAAGTTATACATCTTCTTGTATATAGTGATATGGAGCATGCTGGTATAACCTGGGTATCTTCTGTATATAATTATATATGTACAGTTGGTATAAGTTATACATCTTCTTGTATATAGTGATATGGAGCATGCTGGTATAACCTGTGTTTCTTCTGTATATAATTATATATGTACACCTGTTATAAGTTATACATCTTCTTGTATAAAGTGATATGGAGCATGCCGGTATAACCTGGGTATCTTCTGTATATAATTATATATGTACAGCTGGTATAAGTTATACATCTTCTTGTATATAGTGATATGGAAAATGCTGGTATAACCTGAGTATCTTCTGTATATAATTATATATGTGCAGCTGGTATAAGTTATACATCTTCTTGTATATAGTGATATGGAGCATGCTGGTATAACCTGGGTATCTTCTGTATATAATTATATATGTACAGCTGGTATAAGTTATACATCTTCTTGTATATAGTGATATGGAGCATGCTGGTATAACCTGGGTATCTTCTGTATATAATTATATATGTACAGCTGGTATAAGTTGTACATCTTCCTGTATATAGTGGTATGGAGCATGCTGGTATAACCTGGGTATCTTCTGTATATAATTATATATGTACAGCTGGTATAAGTTATACATCTTCTTGTATAGTGATATGGAGCATGCTGGTATAACCTGGGTATCTTCTGTATATAATTATATATGTACAGCTGGTATAACCTGGGCATATTCTGGCATATAATTATAGTGATATTCTAATGCTTGTCTATGGGATTTTACATTGGGATGATGCATGGATTATGGGCACAGAATTTACTGTGCATTTGTTTGAAGGGTAAAAGAAATAAAATTGGAAATTTCTATCTCCTCCCATATTAGTTTGAAATTAATTACGACCACTTTTAATAATGAGTAATCCTGGTCACACGCGCGGCTGCCTTATCACGCCGGGCCGGCTCATTACAGTTCAATCATAATTGATGGTCTATAATATTGAAAATGAAAAAAAAAATAAGAATAGAGGGCATTTTACTGTGGCGAAATCTGAATTTGCCTCTCACAATGGGGCTATTGTGGCCCGCTGCCTGTATTCATCCCCAAATTTCGGTCTTATTTGTGTTTGCTGTGTATGCAATTTTCTCTCGCTTTTGTGTGAGACCGAGTGGAGGTGTAAAAATGCGCAACCTGCGGCTCTACTTCTCCACTTTCCTGTTTCTTTAATCAAGGATTGTTTGATTTCACAAAGCCTGTGCTGCTGGAAGAGGAAAACTTGAATCAAATATTCTACCGAAAACAATCCAAAATTACATGGAGAATATTATCCTATTACTGGGATATGATCAGAGCCCCTTGTCCTCTAGTAAATCTCTTCACATGTCGGATGTATAGAGAAAATAGAAGATACTTCAGCTCAATGCTGCTCAACCTGCGGATCTCCACGTATTGCAAATCTAGAATTCCCAGCGTGCCCTGACAGCGCTGGGAGTTGTAGTTTCCCAACAGCTAATTAACCAAAGGTTGCAGATGGAATGTGGTAGTTATAATTTCATTTCATATTCTCGCTATATGGTGGTGTATGAGCTTATGTTGTCTTAGACTTGCTGTATGGAGGTGTACGAGGTGACATGTACGAATACTGGCTGTATGGTGGTGTATAGGTATATATGAGCTTAAACTCTCCGGCTGCATTGAGGTGTATGGGGTTATATTTTCTTAAACTGGCTGTGTGGGGGCCTATGGGCTTATATTAAGTAATACTGTAAGACGGTGTATGAGGTTACATTAACATATACTGGATTTATGGAGATGTATTATTGTGTAATGGCTGTACGGTGGTGTATAAGAGGTGTAATGGCTGTATCGTGGTGTATCAGGAGTGTACTGGCTGTATGTTGGTGTATAAGGGGTGTACTGGGTGTATGGTGGTGTATAAGGGGTGTACTGCCTGTACGGTGGTGTATAAAGGGTGTACTGCCTGTATGGTGGTGTATAAGTGGTGTACTGGCTGTATGGTGGTGTATAAGGGGTATACTGGCTGTATGGTGGTGTATAAGTGGTGTACTGGCTGTATGGTGTTGTATAATGGGTGTACTGGCTGTATGGTGGCGTTTAAGGGGTGTACTGGCTGTATGGTGGCGTATAAGTGGTGTAATGACTGTATGATGGTGTATCAGGGGTGTACTGGCTGTATGGTGGTGTATAAGGGGTGTACTGGCTGTATGGTGGTGTATGAGGGGTGTACTGGCTGTACGGTGGTGTATAAAGGGTGTACTGGCTGTATGGAGGTGTATAAGGGGTGTACTGGCTGTATGGTGGTGTATAAGGGGGTACTGGCTGTATGGTGGTGTATAGGGGTGTACTGGCTGTATGGTGGTGTATAAGGGGGTACTGGCTGTATGGTGGTGTATAAGGGGGTGTAATGGCTGTATGGTGGTGTATAAGTGGGTACTGGCTGTATGGTGGTGTAAGGGGTGTACTGGCTGTATGGTGGAGTATAAGGGGTGTACTGGCTGTATGGTGGTGTATAAGGAGTGTACTGGCTGTATGGTGGTGTATAAGGGGGTACTGGCTGTATGGTGGTGTATAAGGGGTGTACTGGCTGTACGGTGGTGTATAAGGGGTGTACTGGCTGTATGGTGGTGTATAAGTGGGTGCTGGCTGTATGGTGGTATAAGGGGTGTACTGGCTGTATGGTGGAGTATAAGGGGTGTATTGGCTGTATGGAGGTGTATAAGGGGTGTACTGGCTGTATGGTGGTGTATAAGGGGGTACTGGCTGTATGGTGGTGTATAAAGGGTGTACTGGCTGTATGGAGGTGTATAAGGGGTGTACTGGCTGTATGGTGGTGTATAAGGGGGTACTGGCTGTATGGTGGTGTATATAGGGTGTACTGGCTGTACGGTGGTGTATAAGTGGTGTACTGGCTGTATGGTGGTGTATAAGGGGTGTACTGGCTGTATGGTGGTGTATAAGTGGGTGCTGGCTGTATGGTGGTGTAAGGGGTGTAATGGCTGTATGGTGGTGTATAAGGGGTGTAATGGCTGTATGGTGTTGTATAATGGGTGTACTGGCTGTATGGTGGTGTATAAGGGGTGTACTGGCTGTATGGTGGCGTATAAAGGGTGTACTGGCTGTATGGGTGCGTATAAGGGGTGTACTGGCTGTATGGTGGTGTATAAGTGGTGTAATGACTGTATGATGGTGTATCAGGGGTGTACTGGCTGTATGGTGGTGTATAAGGGGTGTACTGGCTGTATGGTGGTGTATGAGGGGTGTACTGGCTGTATGGTGGTGTATAAAGGGTGTACTGGCTGTATGGAGGTGTATAAGGGGTGTACTGGCTGTATGGTGGTGTATAAGGGTGTACTGGCTGTATGGAGGTGTATAAGGGGTATACTGGCTGTATGGTGGTGTATAAGGGGGTACTGGCTGTATGGTGGTGTATAAGGGGGTGTACTGGCTGTATGGTGGTGTATAAGGCGTGTACTTGCTGTATGGTGGTGTATAAGTGGGTGCTGGCTGTATGGTGGTGTAAGGGGTGTAATGGCTGTATGGTGGTGTATAAGGTGGTGTACTGGCTGTATGGTGGTGTATAAGGGGCTACTGGCTGTATGGTGGTGTATAGGGGTGTACTGGCTGTATGGTGGTGTATAAGGGGTACTGGCTGTATGGTGGTGTATAAGGGGTACTGGCTGTATGGTGGTGTATAAGGGGGTGTAATGGCTGTATGGTGGTTTATAAGGGGTGTACTGCATGTATGGTGGTGTATAAGTGGTGTACTGGCTGTATGGTGGTGTATAAGGGGTGTACTAGCTGTATGGTGGTGTATAAAGGGTGTACTGGCTGTATGGAGGTGTATAAGGGGGTGTAATGGCTGTATGGTGGTGTATAAGTGGGTACTGGCTGTATGGTGGTGTATAAGGCGTGTACTGGCTGTATGGTGAAGTATAAGGGGTGTACTGGCTGTATGGAGGTGTATAAGGGGTGTACTGGCTGTATGGTGGTGTATAATGGGGTACTGGCTGTATGGTGGTGTATAAGGGGTGTACTGGCTGTACGGTGGTGTATAAGGGGTGTACTGGCTGTATGGTGGTGTATAAGGGGTGTACTGGCTGTATGGTGGTGTATAAGGGGTGTACTGGCTGTATGGTGGTGTATAAGGCGTGTACTGGCTGTATGGTGAAGTATAAGGCGTGTACTGGCTGTATGGATGTGTATAAGGGGTGTACTGGCTGTATGGTGGTGTATAAGGGGGTTCTGGCTGTATGGTGGTGTATAAAGGGTGTACTGGCTGTACGGTGGTGTATAAGTGGTGTACTGGCTGTATGGTGGTGTATAAGGGAGTACTGGTTGTATGGTGGTGTATAAGGGGTGTACTGGCTATATGGTGGTGTATAAGGGGTGTACTGGCTGTATGGTGGTGTATAAGGGGTGTACTGGCTGTATGGTGGTGTATAAGTGGGTGCTGGCTGTATGGTGGTGTAAGGGGTGTAATGGCTGTATGGTGGTGTATAAGGGGGTGTAATGGCTGTATGGTGGTGTATAAGGGTGTGTAATGGCTGGATGGTGGTGTATAAGGGGTGTACTGGCTGTATGGTGGTGTATAAGGGGGTGTACTGGCTGTATGGTGGTGTAAGGGGTGTACTGGCTGTATGGTGGTGTATAAGGGGTGTACTGGCTCTATGGTGGTGTATAAGGGGGTACTGGCTGTATGGTGGTGTATAAGGGGTGTACTGGCTGTACGGTGGTGTATAAGGGGGGTACTGGCTGTATGGTGGTGTATAAGGGGTGTACTGGCTGTATGGTGGTGTATAAGGGGGTACTGGCTGTATGGTGGTGTATAAGGGGTGTACTGGCTGTACGGTGGTGTATAAGGGGGGTACTGGCTGTATGGTGGTGTATAAGGGGTGTACTGGCCGTATGGTTGTGTATAAGGGGCGTACTGGGTGTATGGTAGTGTATAAGGGGTGTACTGCCTGTATGGTGGTGTATAAGGTGTGTACTGGCTGTATGGTGGTGTATAAGGGGGGTACTGGCTGTATGGTGGTGTATAAGGGGGTACTGGCTGTACGGTGGTGTATAAGTGGTGTACTGCCTGTACGGTGGTGTATAAGGGGTGTACTGGCTGTATGGTAGTGTATAAGGGGTGTGCTGGCTGTATGTGGTGTATAAGGGGTGTACTGGCTGTATGGTGGTGTATAAGGGGTGTACTGGCTGTATAATGTCGTATAAGGGGTGTACTGGCTGTATGGTAGTGTAGGAGTACATTGATATATATATATATATATATATATATATATATATATATATATATATATATATACTGTCTCTACTGTTGTGTATGAGGTCACATGAGACTTTCTTTACTAGCTCAGGGCATCATGACAACCAGGTACCAGCTACAGAATTGTCATTCACATCATGTCATCTAACATCCTCCCATGACATCAGTGAGCTGTCATTAAACAGGTAACAATTGCTCTTATAAGCTGAAGTGTTTTAGAGTCACAGTGTTTAGCATTAAGGGTATGTTCACACGCAGTGACTTTAAACGTCTGAAAATACGGAGCTTTTTTCAAGCGAAAGCAGCTCCTGATTTTCAGACGTTTTTGTAACAACTCGTGTTTTTCGCGGCGTATTTTACGGTCGTTATTGCAGCTGTTTTTCAATGGAGTCAATGAAAAATGCCTCCAAAAACGTCCCAAGAAGTGACATGCACTTCTTTATCGTTGGCGTCTTTTTACACGCCGTATTTTGACAGCAACGCGTAAAATTAAGCCTCGTGGGAACAGAACACCGTAAATCCCATTGCAAGCAATGGGCAGATGTTTGTAGGCGTATTAGGGGCGTTTTTCAGGCGTAATTCGAGGCGTGAAACGCCTGAATTATGCGGGAAAACACTGCGTGTGAACATACCCTTAGATCTTATATCAGACTGGGAAAAAACGTAAGATTCAGTGCACGACAAGGAGAAATTACTGTGATGGAAAGCATTGAACCTTACACCTATATACCGTAAATGCTGTAGAGAGGATTTTTTTTCATTCAAATGACAGACGACTGGTGACATTTTTTGTGATAATCGTAGTCATGTTCAAAGTAGCCACAAGGAGAATGACCAGGAGATTAATACTAAAGCCCCATCCATGTGAGAAATAAATCGAAAATACCTTTTTCATGTCTGATATTGTTGATGTGTTATGTATAGACAATAACATAACTACTATAATACTGCCCGCTATGTACAAGAATATAACTACTATAATACTGCCCCCTATATACAAGAATATAACTACTATAATACTGCCCGCTATGTACAAGAATATAACTACTATAATACTGCCCCCTATATACAAGAATATAACTACTATAATACTGCCTCCTATATACAAGAATATAACTACTATAATACTGCTCCTATATACAAGAATATAATTACTATAATACTGCCCTATATACAAGAATATAATTACTATAATACTGCCCTATATACAAGAATATAACTACTATAATACTGCCCCCTATATACAAGACTATAACTACTATAATACTGCCCCCTATATACAAGAATATAACTACTATAATACTGCCACCTATGTACAAGAATATAACTACTATAATACTGCCCCCTATGTACAAGAATATAACTACTATAATACTGCCCCTATATACAAGAATATAACTACTATAATACTGCCCCTATATACAAGAATATAACTACTATAATACTGCCCCCTATATACAAGAATATAACTACTATAATACTGCTCCTATATACAAGAATATAACTACTATAATACTGCTCCCTATATACAAGAATATAACTACTATAATACTGCCCGTATAAACAAGAATATAACTAGTATAATACTGCCCCTATATACAAGAATATAACTACTATAATACTGCTCCTATATACAAGAATATAACTACTATAATACTGCTCCTATATACAAGAATATAACTACTATAATACTGCTCCTATATACATAAATATAACTACTATAATACTGCCCCCCTATATACAAGAATATAACTACTATAATACGGCCCCTATATACAAGAATATAACTACTATAATACTGCTCCTATATACATGAATATAACTACGATAATACTGCCCCCTATATACAAGAATATAACTACTATAATACTGCTCCTATATACAAGAATATAACTACTATAATACTGCCTCCTATATACAAGAATATAACGACTATAATACTGCCCCTATATACAACCAATATAACTACTATAATACTGCTCCCTATATACAAGAATATAACTACTATAATACTGCCCCTATGTACAAGAATATAACTACTATAATACTGCCCCCTATGTACAAGAATATAACTACTATAATACTGCTCCTATATACAAGAATATAACTACTATAATACTGCTCCCTATATACAAGAATATAACTACTATAATACTGCCCCTATATACAAGAATATAACTACTATAATACTGCCTCCTATATACAAGAATTTAACTACTATAATAATGCCCCTATATACAATAATAAAACTACTATAATACTGCCCCTATATACAAGAATATAACTACTATAATACTGCCCCCTATATACACGAATATAACTACTATAATACTGCCCCTATATACAAGAATATAACTACTATAATACTGCCCCCTATATACAAGAAATAGAACTACTATAATACTGCCCCCTATGTACAAGAATATAACTACTATAATACTGCCACTATATACAAGAATATAACTACTATAATACTGCCCCTATATACAAGAATATAACTACTATAATACTGCCCCTATATACAAGAATATAACTACTATAATACTGCCTCCTATATACAAGAATATAACTACTATAAGGCTGGGTTCACACGTGGCGGAATTTCACTTGAATTCCGCTGCGGACACTCCGCAGCGTTAATCCGCAGCGGAGCCGTTTCTCCATTGACTTCCACTTCTATTTAGAAGTGTTCGTTAGACGAGGCGTAAAATTCCGCTGCGTAGCATAGGCTGCGGAGCGGAATTTGGTGTCCGCAGCATGCTCTGTCTGTTGCGGACCAGTGGCGGACTGGTTGCGGACTCATGCGGAATTTCTCCATTGACTTCAATGGAGATTCTAAATTCCGCAATGAAGTCCGCAGCTGTCATGCACATGTTATGTGTGCTGCGGATGCGTCTTGCTTTTTGACATGACATTTCTTCATTCTGTCTGGACCTATGTATTTCTAGGTCTACAGCCAGACTGAGGAAGTCAATGGGGCTCCCGTATTACGGGAGCGTTGCTAGGAGACGTCAGTAAATAGTCACTGTCCAGGGTGCTGAAAGAGTTAAGCGATCGGCAGTAACTGTTTCTGCACGCTGGACAGTGACTACCGATTCCCAATATACAGCAACCTGTAAAAAAAATAGAAGTTCATACTTACCGAGAACTCCCTGCTTCTGTCTCCAGTCCCGGCCTTCCCAGGATGACGTTTCAGTCTAAGTGACGGCTGCAGCCAATCACAGGCTGCAGCGGTCACATGGACTGCCGCGTCATCCAGGGAGGTCGGGCTGGATGCCGAAAGAGGGACGCGTCACCAAGACAACGGCCGGTAAGTATGAAATTTGTTTACTTTCACTAGGGAAAGTGCTGGCCCTTCTCTCTATCCTGCACTGATAGAGAGAAGGGAAGCACTTTTACCGCAGTCCGCAGCAGCTAGTCCGCATCAATTTACTGCACATTTTGGGCAGATCCGCCGCAGAATCTGCAACGCAGATTCTGTGCGGCATTGATGCGGACAGCTGCGGAGGAAATCCGCCACGTGGGGGCATGCCCTAATACTGCCCCTATATACAAGAAATAACTACTATAATACTGCTCCTATATACAAGAATATAACTACTATAATACTGCCTCCTATATACAAGAATATAACTACTATATTACTGCCCCCTATGTACGAGAATATAACTACTTTAGTACTGCCCCTATAAACAAGAATATAACTACTATAATACTGCCTCCTATGTACGAGAATATAACTACTATAATACTGCTGCCTATATACAAGAATATAACTACTATAATACTGCTCCCTATACACAAGAATATAACTACTATAAGGGCATGACCACACGTGGCGGATTTCCTCCGCAACTGTCCGCATCAATGCCGCACAGAATCTGCGTTGCAGATTCTGCTGCGGATCTGCACAAAATGTGCAGTAAATTGATGCGGACTAGCTGCTGCGGACTGCGGGAAAAGTACTTCCCTTCTCCCTATCAGTGCAGGATAGAGAGAAGGGACAGCACTTTCCCTTGTGAAAGTCAAAGAAATTCATACTTACCGCCCGTTGTCTTGGTGACGCGTCCCTCCTTCGGCATCCAGCCCGATGTCCCTGGATGACGCGGCAGTCCATGTGACCGCTGCAGCCTGTTATTAGCCTGTGATTGGCTGCAGCCGTCACTTAGACTGAAACGTCATCCTGGGAGGCCGGACTGGAGACAGAAGCAGGGAGTTCTCGGTAAGTATGAACTTCATTTTTTTTTACAGATAGATGTATATTGGGATCGGTAGTCACTGTCCCGGGTGCAGAAACAGTTACTGCCGGTCGCTTAACTCTTTCAGCACCCTGGACAGTGACTATTTACTGACGTCTCCTAGCAACGCTCCCGTCATTACGGGAGCCCCATTGTCTTCCTCAGTCTGGTTGTAGACCTAGAAATACATAGGTCCAGCCAGAATGAAGAAATGTCTAGTTAAAAAAGCAAGACAGATCCGCAGCACACATAACATGTGCATGACAGCTGCGGACTTCATTGCGGAAATTAGAATCTCCATTGAAGTCAATGGAGAAATTCCGCCACGTGTGAACCCAGCCTAATACTGCCTCCTATATACAAGAATATAACTACTATAATACTGCCCCCTATATACAAGAATATAACTATAATACTGCCTCCTATATATCAGAATATAACTACTATAATACTGCCCCTATATACAAGAATATAACTACTATAATACTGCCCCTATATACAAGAATATAACAACTATAATACTGCCCCTATATACAAGAATATAACTACTATAATACTGCCCCTATATACAAGAATAAAACTACTATAATACTGCCTCGTATATACAAGAATAGAACTACTATAATACTGCCCCCTATATACAAGAATAGAACTACTATAATACTGCCCCCTATGTACAAGAATATAACTACTATAAGGGCATGACCACACGTGGCGGATTTCCTCCGCAACTGTCCGCATCAATGCCGCACAGAATCTGCGTTGCAGATTCTGCTGCGGATCTGCACAAAATGTGCAGTACATTGATGCGGACTAGCTGCTGCGGACTGCGGGAAAAGTGCTTCCCTTCTCCCTATCAGTGCAGGATAGAGAGAAGGGACAGCACTTTCCCTAGTGAAAGTAAACGATTTTCATACTTACCGGCCGTTGTCTTGGTGACGCGTCCCTCTTTCGGCATCCAGCCCGACCTCCCTGGATGACGCGCCAGTCCATGTGACCGCTGCAGCCTGTGCTTGGCCTGTGATTGGCTGCAGCTGTCACTTAGACTGAAACGTCATCCTGGGAGGCCGGACTGGAGACAGACGCAGGGAGTTCTCGGTAAGTATGAACTTATCTATTTTTTTACAGATACATGTATATTGAGATCGGTAGTCACTGTCCCGGGTGCAGAAACAGTTACTGCCGATCGCTTAACTCTTTCAGCACCCTGGACAGTGACTATTTACAGACGTCTCCTAGCAACGCTCCCGTCATTACGGGAGCCCCATTGACTTCCTCAGTCTGGCTGTAGACCTAGAAATACATAGGTCCAGCCAGAATGAAGAAATGTCATGGTAGTAAAACGAATACGCTCCGCAGCACACATAAGATCTGCGGACTTCATTGCGGAATTTTGACTCTCCATTGAAGTCAATGGAGAAATTCCGCAATGAGTCCGCCACTGCTCCGCAACAGACAGAGCATGCTGCGGACACCAAATTCCGCTCCGCAGCCTATGCTCCGCAGCGGAATTTTATGCCTCGTCTAAACGAACACTGCTAAATTAAAGTGTAAGTCAATGGACAAACGGCTCCGCTGCGAATTAACGCTGCGGAGTGTCCGCAGCGGAATTTAAGTGAAATTCCGCCACGTGTGAACCCAGCCTAATACTGCTCCCTATATACAAGAACATAACTATTATAATACTGCCTCCTATATATAAGAATATAACTACTATAATACTGCCCCTATATACAAGAATATAACTACTATAATACTGCTCCTATATAAAGAATATAACATCTATAATACTGCCCCCTATATACAAGAATATAACTACTATAATACTGCCTCCTATATACAAGAATATAACTACTATAATACTGCCCCTATGTACAAGAATATAGCTACTATAATACTGCCCCTATATACAAGAATATAACTACTATAATACTGCTCCCTATATACAAGAACATAACTATTATAATACTGCCTCCTATATATAAGAATATAACTACTATAATACTGCCCCCTATATACAAGAATATAACTACTATAATACTGCCTCCTATATACAAGAATATAACTACTATAATACTGCTCCTATATACAAGAATATAACTACTATAATACTGCCCCTATATACAAGAATATAACTACTATAATACTGCCCCTATATACAAGAATAGAACTACTATAATACTGTTCCTATATACAAGAATATAACTACTATAATACTGCTCCCTATATACAAGAATATAACTACTATAATACTGCCCCTATATACAAGAATATAACTACTATAATACTGCCTCCTATATACAAGAATTATACTACTATAATACTGCCCCTATATAAAGTAATAAAACTACTATAATACTGCCCCTATATACAAGAATATAACTACTATAATACTGCTCCCATATACAAGAATATAACTACTATAATACTGCCCCTATATACAAGAATATAACTACTATAATAATGCTCCTATATTCAAGAATATAACTACTATAATACTGCTCCTATATACAAGAATATATCTACTATAATACTGCTCCTATATACATGAATATAACTACTATAATACTGCCCCTATATACAAGAATATAACTACTATAATACTGCCCCTATATACAAGAATATAACTACTATAATACTGCTCCTATATACATGAATATATCTACGATAATACTGCCCCCTATATACAAGAATATAACTACTATAATACTGCTCCTATATACAAGAATATAACTACTATAATACTGCCTCCTATATACAAGAATATAACTACTATAATACTGCCCCTATATACAACAATATAACTACTATAATACTGCTCCTATATACAAGAATTTAACTACTATAATACTGCCCCTATATACAATAATAAAACTACTATAATACTGCCCCTATATACAAGAATATAACTACTATAATACTGCCCCCTATATACACGAATATAACTACTATAATACTGCCTCCTATATACAAGAATATAACTACTATAATAATGCCCCCTATATACAAGAATATAACTACTATAATACTGCCTCCTATATACAAGAATATAACTACTATAATACTGCCTCCTATGTACGAGAATATAACTACTATAATACTGCTGCCTATATACAAGAATATAACTACTATAATACTGCTCCCTATATACAAGAATATAACTACTATAATACTGCCCTTATAACCAAGGATATAACTACTATAATACTGCCCCCTATATACAAGAATATAACTATAATACTGCCTCCTATATATAAGAATATAACTACTAATACTGCCCCTATATACAAGAATATAACTACTATAATACTGCTCCTATATACAAGAATATAACAACTATAATACTGCCTCCTATATACAAGAATATAACTACTATAATACTGCCCCTATAAACAAGAATATAACTACTATAATACTGCCTCCTATATACAAGAATATAACTACTATAATACTGCCCCTATATACAAGAATAGAACTACTATAATACTGCCTCGTATATACAAGAATAGAACTACTATAATACTGCCTCGTATATACAAGAATAGAACTACTATAATACTGCCCCCTATATACAAGAATAGAACTACTATAATACTGCCCCCTATGTACAAGAATATAACTACTATAATACTGCTCCCTATATACAAGAATATAACTACTATAATGCTGCCCCTATATACAAGAATATAACTACTATAATACTACCCCCTATATACAAGAATATAACTACTATAATACTGCTCCTATACAGTGAAGGAAATAAGTATTTGATCCCTTGCTGATTTTGTAAGTTTGCCCACTGTCAAAGACATGAACAGTCTAGAATTTTTAGGCTAGGTTAATTTTACAAGTGAGAGATAGATTATATAAAAAAAAAAAAAGAAAATCACATTGTCAAATTATATATATTTATTTGCATTGTGCACAGAGAAATAAGTATTTGATCCCTTTGGCAACAAGACTTAATACTTGGTGGCAAACCCCTTGTTGGCAATCACAGCAGTCAGACGTTTTTTGTAGTTAATGATGAGGTTTGCACACATGTTAGATGGAATTTTGGCCCACTCCTCTTTGCAGATCATCTATAAATCATTAAGATTTCGAGGCTGTCGCTTGGCAACTCGAATCTTCAGCTCCCTCCATAAGTTTTCG
Organism: Rhinoderma darwinii; assembly: GCF_050947455.1. Lineage (NCBI taxonomy): Eukaryota > Metazoa > Chordata > Amphibia > Anura > Rhinodermatidae > Rhinoderma > Rhinoderma darwinii. The sequence continues at coordinate 16,592,028 of NC_134690.1, read as the reverse complement.
ATGGGATTAAGGTCTGGAGATTGGCTAGGCCACTCCATGACCTTAATGTGCTTCTTTTTGAGACACTCCTTTGTTGCCTTGGCTGTATGTTTCGGGTCATTGTCGTGCTGGAAGACCCAGCCACGAGCCATTTTTAATGTCCTGGTGGAGGGAAGGAGGTTGTCACTCAGGATTTGACGGTACATGGCTCCATCCATTCTCCCACTGATGCGGTGAATTAGTCCTCTGCCCTTAGCAGAGAAACACCCCCAAAAAATAATGTTTCCATCTACTTGCTTGACAGTGGGGATGGTGTTCTTTGGGTCATAGGCAGCATTTCTCTTCCTCCAAACACGGCGAGTTGAGTTAATGCCAAAGAGCTCAATTTTAGTCTCATCTGACCACAGCACCTTCTCCCAATCACTCTTAGAATCATCCAGATGTTCATTTGCAAACTTCAGACGGGCCTGTACATGTGCCTTCTTGAGCAGGGGGACCTTGTGGGCACTGCAGGATTTTAATCCATTACGGCGTAATGTGTTACCAATGGTTTTCTTGGTGACTGTGGTCCCAGCTGCCTTGAGATCATTAACAAGTTCCCCCCCGTGTAGTTTTCGGCTGAGCTCTCACCTTCCTCAGGATCAAGGATACCCCACGAGGTGAAATTTTGCATGGAGCCCCAGATCGATGTCGATTGACAGTCATTTTGTATGTCTTCCATTTTCTTACTATTGCACCAACAGTTGTCTCCTTCTCACCCAGCGTCTTACTTATGGTTTTGTAGCCCATTCCAGCCTTGTGCAGGTCTATGATCTTGTCCCTGACATCCTTAGGAAGCTCTTTGGTCTTGCCCATGTTGTAGAGGTTAGAGTCAGACTGATTAATTGAGTCTGTGGACAGGAGTGTTATATACAGGTGACCATGTAAGACAGCTGTCTTTAATGCAGGCACCGAGTTGATTTGGAGCGTGTAACTGGTCTGGAGGAGGCTGAACTCTTAATGGTTGGTAGGGGATCAAATACTTATTTCTCTGAGCACAATGCAAATAAATATATATAATTTTGACTATGTGATTTTCTTTATTTTTTTTAATATAATCTATCTCTCACTGGTAAAATTAACCTAGCCTAAAAATTCTAGACTGTTCATGACTTTGACAGTGGGCAAACTTACAAAATCAGCAAGGGATCAAATACTTATTTCCTCCACTGTATACAAGAATATAACTACTATACTACTGACCCGTACATACAAGAATATAACTACTATAATACTGCTCCTATATACAAGAATATAACTACTATAATACTGCTCCTATATACAAGAATATAACTACTATAATACTGCCCCCTATGTACAAGAATATAACTACTATAATACTGACCCCTATATACAAGAATATAACTACTATAATACTGCTCCTATATACAAGAATATAACTACTATAATACTGTCCCTATATTCAATAATATAACTACTATAATACTACCTTCTATATACAAGAATATAACAACTATAATACTGCCCCTATATACAAGAATATAACTACTATAATACTGCCTCGTATATACAAGAATAGAACTACTATAATACTGCCCCCTATATACAAGAATAGAACTACTATAATACTGCCCCCTATGTACAAGAATATAACTACTATAATACTGCTCCCTATATACAAGAACATAACTATTATAATACTGCCTCCTATATATAAGAATATAACTACTATAATACTGCCCCTATATACAAGAATATAACTACTATAATACTGCTCCTATATACAAGAATATAACTACTATAATACTTCCCCCGTATATACAAGAATATAACTACTATAATACTGCCCCCTATATACAAGAATAGAACTACTATAATAGTGCCCCCTATGTACAAGAATATAACTACTATAATACTGCTCCCTATATACAAGAACATAACTATTATAATACGGCCTCCTATATATAAGAAGATAACTACTATAATACTGCCCCCTATATACAAGAATATAACTACTATAATACTGCCCCTATATATAAGAATATAACTACTATAATACTGCCCCTATATACAAGAATATAAGTCCTATAATACTGCCCCTATATACAAAATATAACTACTATAATACTGCTTCCTATATACAGGAATATAACTACTATAATACTGCTTCCTATATACAAGAATATAACTACTATAATACAGCCTCCTATATACAAGAATATAACTACTATAATACAGCCTCCTATATACAAGAATATAACTACTATAATACTGCTTCCTATATACAGGAATATAACTACTATAATACTGCTCCTATATACAAAATATAACTACTATAGTACTGCTTCCTATATACAGGAATTTAACTACTATAATACTGCACCCTATATACTAGAATATAACTACTATAATACTGCCCCCTATATACAAGAATATAACTACTATAATACTGCTCCTATATACAAGAATATAACTACTATAATACTGCCTCCTATATACAAGAATATAACTACTATAATACTGCCCCTATATATAAGAATATAACTACTAATACTGCCCCTATATACAAGAATATAACTACTTTAGTACTGCCCCTATAAACAAGAATATAACTACTATAATACTGCCTCCTATGTACGAGAATATAACTACTATAATACTGCTGCCTATATACAAGAATATAACTACTATAATACTGCTCCCTATACACAAGAATATAACTACTATAATACTGCCCCTATAAACAAGAATATAACTACTATAATACTGCCTCCTATATACAAGAATATAACTACTATAATACTGCCCCTATATACAAGAATAGAACTACTATAATACTGCCTCGTATATACAAGAATAGAACTACTATAATACTGCCTCGTATATACAAGAATAGAACTACTATAATACTGCCCCCTATATACAAGAATAGAACTACTATAATACTGCCCCCTATGTACAAGAATATAACTACTATAATACTGCTCCCTATATACAAGAACATAACTATTATAATACTGCCTCCTATATATAAGAATATAACTACTATAATACTGCCCCTATATACAAGAATATAACTACTATAATACTGCTCCTATATACAAGAATATAACTACTATAATACTGCCCCCTATATACAAGAATATAACTACTATAATACGGCCCCCTATATACAAGAATAGAACTACTATAATAGTGCCCCTATGTACAAGAATATAACTACTATAATACTGCTCCCTATATACAAGAACATAACTATTATAATACGGCCTCCTATATATAAGAAGATAACTACTATAATACTGCCCCCTATATACAAGAATATAACTACTATAATACTGCCCCTATATATAAGAATATAACTACTATAATACTGCCCCTATATACAAGAATATAAGTCCTATAATACTGCCCCTATATACAAAATATAACTACTATAATACTGCTTCCTATATACAGGAATATAACTACTATAATACAGCCTCCTATATACAAGAATATAACTACTATAATACAGCCTCCTATATACAAGAATATAACTACTATAATACTGCTTCCTATATACAGGAATATAACTACTATAATACTGCTCCTATATACAAAATATAACTACTATAGTACTGCTTCCTATATACAGGAATTTAACTACTATAATACTGCACCCTATATACTAGAATATAACTACTATAATACTGCCCCCTATATACAAGAATATAACTACTATAATACTGCTCCTATATACAAGAATATAACTACTATAATACTGCCTCCTATATACAAGAATATAACTACTATAATACTGCCCCTATATACAAGAATATAACTATAATACTGCCTCCTATATATAAGAATATAACTACTAATACTGCCCCTATATACAAGAATATAACTACTTTAGTACTGCCCCTATAAACAAGAATATAACTACTATAATACTGCCTCCTATGTACGAGAATATAACTACTATAATACTGCTGCCTATATACAAGAATATAACTACTATAATACTGCTCCCTATACACAAGAATATAACTACTATAATACTGCCCCTATAAACAAGAATATAACTACTATAATACTGCCTCCTATATACAAGAATATAACTACTATAATACTGCCCCTATATACAAGAATATAACTATAATACTGCCTCCTATATATAAGAATATAACTACTAATACTGCCCCTATATACAAGAATATAACTACTTTAATACTGCTCCTATATACAAGAATATAACAACTATAATACTGCCCCTATATACAAGAATATAACTACTATAATACTGCCCCTATATACAAGAATATAACTACTATAATACTGCCTCGTATATACAAGAATAGAACTACTATAATACTGCCCCCTATATACAAGAATAGAACTACTATAATACTGCCCCCTATGTACAAGAATATAACTACTATAATACTGCTCCCTATATACAAGAACATAACTATTATAATACTGCCTCCTATATATAAGAATATAACTACTATAATACTGCCCCTATATACAAGAATATAACTACTATAATACTGCTCCTATATACAAGAATATAACTACTATAATACTGCCCCCTATATACAAGAATAGAACTACTATAATACTGCCCCCTATATACAAGAATAGAACTACTATAATAGTGCCCCCTATGTACAAGAATATAACTACTATAATACTGCTCCCTATATACAAGAATATAACTATTATAATACGGCCTCCTATATATAAGAAGATAACTACTATAATACTGCCCCTATATACAAGAATATAACTACTATAATACTGCCCCTATATACAAGAATATAACTACTATAATACTGCCCCAATATACAAGAATATAAGTCCTATAATACTGCCCCTATATAAAAAGTATAACTACTATAATACTGCTTCCTATATACAGGAATATAACTACTATAATACTGCTTCCTATATACAAGAATATAACTACTATAATACAGCCTCCTATATACAAGAATATAACTACTATAATACAGCCTCCTATATACAAGAATATAACTACTATAATACTGCTTCCTATATACAGGAATATAACTACTATAATACTGCTCCTATATACAAAATATAACTACTATAGTACTGCTTCCTATATACAGGAATTTAACTACTATAATACTGCCCCCTATATACTAGAATATAACTACTATAATACTGCCCCCTATATTCAAGAATATAACTACTATAATACTGCTCCTATATACAAGAATATAACTACTATAATACTGCCCCCTATATACAAGAATATAACTACTATAATACTGCCCCTATGTACAAGAATAGAACTACTATAATACTGCCCCCTATATACAAGAATATAACTACTATAATACTGCCCCATATATACAAGAATATAACTACTATAAGGCTGGGTTCACACGTGGCGGAATTTCACTTAAATTCCGCTGCGGACACTCCGCAGCGTTAATCCGCAGCGGAGCCGTTTGTCCATTGACTTACACTTAAATTTAGCAGTGTTCGTTTAGACGAGGCGTAAAATTCCGCTGCGGAGCATAGGCTGCGGAGCGGAATTTGGTGTCCGCAGCATGCTCTGTCTGTTGCGGAGCAGTGGCGGACTCATGGCGGAATTTCTCCATTGACTTCAATGGAGATTCTAATTTCCGCAATTAAGTCCGCAGCTGTCATGCACATGTTATGTGTGCTGCGGATCCGTCTTGCTTTTTTAACTTGACATTTCTTCATTCTGGCTGGACCTATGTATTTCTAGGTCTACAGCCAGACTGAGGAAGTCAATGGGGCTCCCGTAATGACGGGAGCGTTGCTAGGAGACGTCTGTAAATAGTCACTGTCCAGGGTGCTGAAAGAGTTAAGCGATCGGCAGTAACTGTTTCTGCACCCGGGACAGTGACTACCGATCCCAATATACATGTATCTGTAAAAAAAAATGAAGTTCATACTTACCGAGAACTCCCTGCTTCTGTCTCCAGTCCGGCCTCCCAGGATGACGTTTCAGTCTAAGTGACGGCTGCAGCCAATCACAGGCTAATAACAGGCTGCAGCGGTCACATGGACTGCCGCGTCATCCAGGGAGATCGGGCTGGATGCCGAAGGAGGGACGCGTCACCAAGACAACGGGCGGTAAGTATGAATTTCTTTGACTTTCACAAGAGAAAGTGCTGTCCCTTCTCTCTATCCTGCACTGATAGGGAGAAGGGAAGTACTTTTACCGCAGTCCGCAGCAGCTAGTCCGCATCAATTTACTGCACATTTTGTGCAGATCCGCAGCAGAATCTGCAACGCAGATTCTGTGCGGCATTGATGCGGACAGTTGTGGAGGAAATCCGCCACGTGTGGTCATGCCCTAATACTGTCTCCTATATACAAGAATATAACTACTATAATAATGCCCCCTATATACAAGAATATAACCACTATAATACTGCCCCCTATGTACAAGAATATAACTACTATAATACTGCTCCCTATATACAAGAACATAACTATTATAATACGGCCTCCTATATATAAGAATATAACTACTATAATACTGCCCCCTATATACAAGAATATAACTACTATAATACTGCCCCTATATACAAGAATATAACTACTATAATACTGCCTCTATATACAAGAATATAACTACTATTAGGGCACGGCCAGACGTGGCGGAATTCCTCCGCAACTGTCCGCATCAATGCCGCACAGAATCTGCGTTGCAGATTCTGCTGCGGATCTGCACAAAATGTGCAGTAAATTGATGCGGACTAGCTGCTGCGGACTGCGGGAAAAGTACTTCCCTTCTCCCTATCAGTGCAGGATAGAGAGAAGGGACAGCACTTTCCCTAGTGAAAGTAAACGATTTTCATACTTACCGGCCGTTGTCTTGGTGATGCGTCCCTCTTTCGGCATCCAGCCCTACCTCCCTGGATGACGCGCCAGTCCATGTGACCGCTGCAGCCTGTGCTTGGCCTGTGATTGGCTGCAGCCGTCACTTAGAGTGAAACGTCATCCTGGGAGGCCGGACTGGAGACAGACGCAGGGAGTTCTCGGTAAGTATGAACTTATCTATTTTTTTACAGATACATGTATATTGAGATCGGTAGTCACTGTCCCGGGTGCAGAAACAGTTACTGCCGATCGCTTAACTCTTTCAGCACCCTGGACAGTGACTATTTACAGACGTCTCCTAGCAACGCTCCCGTCATTACGGGAGCCCCATTGACTTCCTCAGTCTGGCTGTAGACCTAGAAATACATAGGTCCAGCCAGAATGAAGAAATGTCATGGTAGTAAAACCAATACGCTCCGCAGCACACATAAGATCTGCGGACTTCATTGCGGAATTTTGACTCTCCATTGAAGTCAATGGAGAAATTCAGCCATGAGTCCGCCACTGCTCCGCAACAGACAGAGCATGCTGCGGACACCAAATTCCGCTACGCAGCCTATGCTCCGCAGCGGAATTTTACGCCTAGTCTAAACGAACACTGCTAAATTAAAGTGTAAGTCAATGGACAAACGGCACCGCTGCAGATTAACGCTGGGGAGTGTCCGCAGCGGAATTTCAGTGAAATTCCGCCACGTGTGAACCCGCCCTAATACTGCCCCTATATACAAAATATAACTACTATAATACTGCTCCTATATACAAGAATATAACTACTATAATACTGCTCCTATATACAAGAATATAACTACTATAATACTGCTTCCTATATACAGGAATATAACTACTATAATACTGATTCCTATATACAAGAATATAACTACTATAATACAGCCTCCTATATACAAGAATATAACTACTATAATACAGCCTCCTATATACAAGAATAGAACTACTATAATACTGCCCCCTATATACAAGAATAGAACTACTATAATACTGCCCCCTATGTACAAGAATATAACTACTATAATACTGCTCCCTATATACAAGAACATAACTATTATAATACTGCCTCCTATATGTAAGAATATAACTACTATAATACTGCCCCTATATACAAGAATATAACTACTATAATACTGCTCCTATATACAAGAATATAACTACTATAATACTGCCCCCTATATACAAGAATAGAACTACTATAATACTGCCCCCTATATACAAGAATAGAACTACTATAATAGTGCCCCCTATGTACAAGAATATAACTACTATAATACTGCTCCCTATATACAAGAACATAACTATTATAATACGGCCTCCTATATATAAGAAGATAACTACTATAATACTGCCCCTATATACAAGAATATAACTACTATAATACTGCCCCTATATACAAGAATATAACTACTATAATACTGCCCCAATATACAAGAATATAAGTCCTATAATACTGCCCCTATATACAAAGTATAACTACTATAATACTGCTTCCTATATACAGGAATATAACTACTATAATACTGCTTCCTATATACAAGAATATAACTACTATAATACAGCCTCCTATATACAAGAATATAACTACTATAATACAGCCTCCTATATACAAGAATATAACTACTATAATACTGCTTCCTATATACAGGAATATAACTACTATAATACTGCTCCTATATACAAAATATAACTACTATAGTACTGCTTCCTATATACAGGAATTTAACTACTATAATACTGCCCCCTATATACTAGAATATAACTACTATAATACTGCCCCCTATATTCAAGAATATAACTACTATAATACTGCTCCTATATACAAGAATATAACTACTATAATACTGCCCCCTATATACAAGAATATAACTACTATAATACTGCCCCTATGTACAAGAATAGAACTACTATAATACTGCCCCCTATATACAAGAATATAACTACTATAATACTGCCCCATATATACAAGAATATAACTACTATAATACTGTCTCCTATATACAAGAATATAACTACTATAATAATGCCCCCTATATACAAGAATATAACCACTATAATACTGCCCCCTATGTACAAGAATATAACTACTATAATACTGCTCCCTATATACAAGTACATAACTATTATAATACGGCCTCCTATATATAAGAATATAACTACAATAATACTGCCCCCTATATACAAGAATATAACTACTATAATACTGCCCCTATATACAAGAATATAACTACTATAATACTGCCCCTATATACAAGAATATAACTACTATAATACTGCCCCTATATACAAAATATAACTACTATAATACTGCTCCTATATACAAGAATATAACTACTATAATACTGCTCCTATATACAAGAATATAGCTACTATAATACTGCTTCCTATATACAGGAATATAACTACTATAATACTGCTTCCTATATACAAGAATATAACTACTATAATACAGCCTCCTATATACAAGAATATAACTACTATAATACTGCTTCCTATATACAGGAATATAACTACTATAATACTGCTCCTATATACAAAATATAACTACTATAATACTGCTCCCTATATACAAGAACATAACTATTATCATACGGCCTCCTATATATAAGAATATAACTACTATAATACTGCCCCCTATATACAAGAATATAACTACTATAATACTGCCCCTATATACAAGAATATAACTACTATAATACTGCCTCTATATACAAGAATATAACTACTATAATACTGCCCCTATATACAAAATATAACTACTATAATACTGCTCCTATATACAAAAATATTTACTATAATACTGCTCCTATATACAAGAATATAACTACTATAATACTGCTTCCTATATACAGGAATATAACTACTATAATACTGCTTCCTATATACAAGAATATAACTACTATAATACAGCCTCCTATATACAAGAATATAACTACTATAATACAGCCTCCTATATACAAGAATAGAACTACTATAATACTGCCCCCTATATACAAGAATAGAACTACTATAATACTGCCCCCTATGTACAAGAATATAACTACTATAATACTGCTCCCTATATACAAGAACATAACTATTATAATACTGCCTCCTATATGTAAGAATATAACTACTATAATACTGCCCCTATATACAAGAATATAACTACTATAAGGGCGGGTTCACACATGGCGGAATTGCACTTAAATTCCGCTGCGGACACTCCGCAGCGTTAATCCGCAGCGGAGCCGTTTCTACATTGACTTTCACTTTAATTTAGCAGTGTTCGTTTACACGATGCGTACAATTCCGCTGCGGAGCATAGGCTGCGGAGCGGAATTTGGTGTCCGCAGCATGCTCTGTCTGTTGCGGAGCAGTGGCGGACTCATGGCGGAATTTCTCCATTGACTTCAATGGAGATTCAAAGTTCCGCAATGAAGTCCGCAGCTGTCATGCACATGTCATGTGTGCTGCGGATGCGTCTTGCTTTTTTTACTTGACATTTCTTCATTCTGGCTGGACCTATGTATTTCTAGGTCTACAGCCAGACTGAGGAAGTCAATGGGGCTCCCGTAATGACGGGAGCGTTGCTAGGAGACGTCAGTAAATAGTCACTGTCCAGGGTGCTGAAAGAGTTACGCGATCGGCAGTAACTGTTTCTGCACCCGGGACAGTGACTACCGATCTCAATATACATGTATCTGTAAAAAAACATATAAGTTCATACTTACCGAGAACTCCCTGTTTCTGTCTCCAGTCCGGCCTCCCAGGATGACGTTTCAGTGTAAGTGACGGCTGCAGCCAATCACAGGCCAAGCACAGGCTGCAGCGGTCACATGGACTGGCGCGTCATCCAGGGAGGTCGGGCTGGATGCCGAAGGAGGGACGCGTCATAAAGACAACGGGCGGTAAGTATGAATTTCTTTTACTTTCACTAGGGAAAGTGCTGTCCCTTCTCTCTATCCTGCACTGATAGGGAGAAGGGAAGCACTTTTCCCGCAGTCCGCAGCAGCTAGTCCGCATCAATGTACTGCACATTTTGTGCAGATCCGCAGCCGTAATCCGCAACCCGGATTAGGTGCGGCATTGATGCGGACAGTTGCGGAGGAATTCCGCCATGTGTGGTCATGCCCTCATACTGCTCCTATATACAAGAATATAACTACTATAATACTGCCACCTATATACAAGAATAGAACTACTATAATACTGCCCCCTATATACAAGAATAGAACTACTATAATAGTGCCCCCTATGTACAAGAATATAACTACTATAATACTGCTCCCTATATACAAGAACATAACTATTATAATACGGCCTCCTATATATAAGAAGATAACTACTATAATACTGCCCCCTATATACAAGAATATAACTACTATAATACTGCCCCTATATACAAGAATATAACTACTATAATACTGCCCCTATATACAAGAATATAACTACTATAATACTGCCCCTATATACAAAATATAACTACTATAATACTGCTTCCTATATACAGGAATATAACTACTATAATACTGCTTCCTATATACAAGAATATAACTACTATAATACAGCCTCCTATATACAAGAATATAACTACTATAATACAGCCTCCTATATACAAGAATATAACTACTATAATACTGCTTCCTATATACAGGAATATAACTACTATAATACTGCTCCTATATACAAAATATAACTACTATAGTACTGCTTCCTATATACAGGAATTTAACTACTATAATACTGCCCCCTATATACTAGAATATAACTACTATAATACTGCCCCCTATATACAAGAATATAACTACTATAATACTGCTCCTATATACAAGACTATAACTACTATAATACTGCCCCCCTATATACAAGAATATATCTACTATAATACTGTCTCCTATATACAAGAATATAACTACTATAATAATGCCCCCTATATACAAGAATATAACCACTATAATACTGCCCCCTATGTACAAGAATATAACTACTATAATACTGCTCCCTATATACAAGAACATAACTATTATAATACGGCCTCCTATATATAAGAATATAACTACTATAATACTGCCCCCTATATACAAGAATATAACTACTATAATACTGCCCCTATATACAAGAATATAACTACTATAATACTGCCCCTATATACAAGAATATAACTACTATAATACTGCCCCTATATACAAAATATAACTACTATAATACTGCTCCTATATACAAGAATATAACTACTATAATACTGCTCCTATATACAAGAATATAGCTACTATAATACTGCTTCCTATATACAGGAATATAACTACTATAATACTGCTTCCTATATACAAGAATATAACTACTATAATACAGCCTCCTATATACAAGAATATAACTACTATAATACAGCCTCCTATATACAAGAATATAACTACTATAATACTGCTTCCTATATACAGGAATATAACTACTATAATACTGCTCCTATATACAAAATATAACTACTATAATACTGCTTCCTATATACAGGAATATAACTACTATAATACTGCCCCCCTATATACAAGAATATAACTACTATAATACTGCCCCTATGTACAAGAATAGAACTACTATAATACTGCCCCCTATATACAAGAATATAACTACTATAATACTGCCCCCTATATACAAGGATGTGGACAAGAAGTAACTTTGATTCGTGACTGGAAGTGTTGTCATTGGGACACCGGTACAGGAGTCCTGAAATTTAACTGCTAATATATTTAAATATTTTTTCACGTTTATATTTGAGACGCTCATATTGTCGACCTCCTTTATGATTATTATCAGGAATTGTGAGATTCCGTTACGAGTTGCAGTGATATTGTGGAAATCTCAGTCTATACGCGACTGAATATGGAACAGAAAAAGAAGAGCCTCGTGTTTATGCCATATGTTTCTTTCTTGTTTGACTGAACTGTATTGTATATCGTGACTCTTCGCAGCTGGGGAAGAAGGTGATGGGATGAGTTTCGCCGCGGGGGACTTTGGCGTTGCTCGCAGACGCTGCTTCTATTGCCGGTTTGCAGCCCCAGAGAACACGACAGAACAGACTGCTGGATTCAGCCGTATAGAACATCTGTGGTATTTGATTCTGCTCCAGAAAATTTCCGGATGTTTTCTGGAGATGACCCTGCACTCTCAAGGACGCCTCATTCTGTTGATTATTCTGGAGACTTCCGATAAACATTTCCATAGACGCGAGGGGTGGCAGATAAGACGCCGGCTGAGCCACCAAGCAGTAGAGATATATTATGACAATGTTTTGATGTAATCAGCTTAATTAAAGCAGCTGCTCTACGTATACAGCCCATCCCTCGCATTTCTCCATAGGCTTAATGAAGCTTCTTCCGATTTCTCGTAATTTCACATTTTTCTGGTTGGAGTCACCTAGGGTTTCAGTACTGAGATGGCAGATCACTGGAGCACCCCCTGAATGCAGATGCGTGATCATAAAACTTGCATCAGGAGAGCCCTCGGTCTCCACGTCACCATGCGGTGGCATGATCAGGTGGCAGATAGGTGTGCCAGGGTCTTGCTTGCTGTGTGTGTGAGAGATGCCAGGCAACTGCCGAGAAGTGGAAAGCGAGGGGCAAGCAGATAGGGCCGATAACATTGATTATAATTTTTTAGTTTTTTTAAGAATTGTCAAATAGCGCCGCCAGGCTGATAATAAAGGAGAAAAGCGGGAGCGGGCTCATCAGAAATTTCTGGGTAGTAAGGGGGCATCAGGGTCTAGAACTTCCATAGGCCACATATCTGCCAACAATCCTGTTTTTCACAGGTCTCCCTTATTTGGGGGCATTCTCAGCTGGTGCCGGTACACATTACATGAATGTTGGCTCGTCTAATACACAATCTAAGGTTTATGGGGGTCTCTTGACTCTACCCAACGGCAGATGGGAAAGAAGGATCGGGTATGATGTTTTTTAACATATCCGCTCCTTTTTCCCAGCGACTTATTTCCCCCCCCCCCCCCTCAGCCCAGCGTCAGGAGAATTAGCTGTCATGCACCCTTAGGTTAGTTGGTGCTTTGTGAAACTATCTATTAACACCCACCTTATTGTGTACCATATAGTGTCCAAATAATACAATCATACAGTATACAAATAAAAATACCATACAGCGCCTGATTACTTCCACAATACAGTGCCCAAATAATATTGCCATGGGTGCCCAGATAACACTACCCCAACAATAAACTAAGGGATGCAGCTGCCTTTCTATAGTTTTGGGCACCAATTGTGGGATTGGGTGTACAAGCTCTGAGTGACCAGTGGTGCCTCCTTCAGTAAAGAAAGAGAACTGCAGAGGTCGCACACCACTAAGTTCGGCCCTGGTTCCCAGTACGAATAGGAGTGGGGCCTTAAATGTCCCCTGATTTGGGATTCCAATGATGGAAATGGATCATATATTATTGTTAGGATCACTCTGACTGCTGGGGGCAGGGTAGTAGTCATCTCATTATCAACAGAGGCCAGGACGACAATGAAAGACACTTTATTATAAAGCTGGAGGTGGGTAACATAGGATTACACCATTGAGAATGGGTTATGGACACGGCTCAGCTCTTCCACTAGCACAGTGAGCTTTGCACAGGTCATAGAGCATGCTCGCTACACTCTACCCTAGAAGTCAAAAGGTGGTTTTCTGACTTTGTTTTCTTATATCTAGGTGCCTACAGTAAAGCAAAACTCTGCAACTGCAATCTCTGATGGTGTTCCCCAACTCAAATCCTCTTCCATGCACAATCACGTCAGCATAAGTCACAGAGCATGCACACTACATTCTCCCCTAAAAGATAATAGCTGGTTTTCTGACTTCGTTTTCTTATGTCCAGGTGCCTACGGTAAAGCAAAACTCTGCAACTACAATCTCTGATGGTGTTCCCCAGCTCAAATCCTCCTCCATGCACAATCACTTCAGCATAAGTCACAGAGCATGCACACTACATTCTCCCCTAGAAGTCAATAGCTGGTTTTCTCACTTAGTTTTCTTCTGTTCAGGTGCCAGCAGTAAAGCAAATATCTGCAACTGCTGTTTACCACTCCATTCCTTACCCTCCATGCAGAGTGACCTCAGCACAGCTCACGGAGCATGCCCACTACATTCTCCCATAGATGTGGGTGGTTTTCTGACATCGTTTTATTATGCCCAGATGCTTGCTGCAAAGCAAATATATGGTGGTAAAATAGGCCCTCTTGTAATAATGTAACGAAAACAAAAAATTATTAAAAAACTTCAATCAGAAACTAAAAACAGGTTAGAAAATAAGACTTTGTTTCCATAGAGATTAAAACATTTCTCTCTAAAGAGCTAAACCGGTAGTTATTTAGCCGTTCATTTGATATTACAGAGGCACGAGGTAATTAAAGCCTCATACCTCTGCTACGCCAAATTTCCCAGTTACATAACTGACGGCAGCACCTCGATTCCGGACCCCCAATACTTATTCATTGTGTGCCTGGGTGACAGGTCCAATGATACTAAGCATTACATCAGTCTGGGTCTATGAGCTGCTTACACGGGAAGCGCACACGACCGTATTTTTCATCCGTAATTACGGACCCATTCATTTCTATGGGCTATGGACACCTTTCCGTATTTTTACGGCTGTGTGTCCGTGCCGTAGAAATGATAGAACGCGTCCTTATTTTTGTCCGTAATTACGTCACGGACTCTCCATAAAAGTCTATGGGCTCTTCCATAATTACGGACGGCTATGGATGTGCATCTGTAGCCGTCCGTAATTATGGAAGCGTTGCAATGTGACGCCAGGACATTACCCTAGATTCCTCCCTGTTTTTTTAGTGGATCCGTAAATACGGATGCAATAGTGACCGTATTTATGGACACCCTTCCGTACATGCGGATAATTTACGGATGACTATAAATGACTACGGATCCGTATTTACGGATGGATGAAAAATACGGTCGTGCGCAGGGGGCCTTATTGATATTGGGCAGATACAAAACGATGAAGATAAACTGCACCGCGTAGCCGGCACACAAAGCTTCAGTACGGACTCAGGAAAAGTGTCGCCTTCCTGTAATAAATGTCCTCCGCAGCGTTGACAGATTAATAATGAACTGTGTACGGCTCTGCGCTAGATTCAGGCTGCGTCTTCATTATCTCAGATCCAGGCTGGATTGGATGGACCCAGAGATCAGTCCATGAAATCTTATCATGTAACTGCACCATAGACAGTAAGTGCAGAGCTGCCTCCCCCCAGCCTGTGCTTCGTTCAGCCCTGAAATGCAGCCCCCCACCCCCCCCCCCCCACTTCACAAGATTCTCCAAGGAGGGGATGGGACGGGAAAATAAATCCCAAGCACCATGTTGTTTTTGGTTATGGGACCATCTACTTTCTTCGATAATTGAAGCAGCGAGGTTTTCCAGCGCCACAGAGTATTTCAGCAGAGGAGTGTGCTGATCTTGAGGGGGTAGTGACCTCTTCACTCTTGATGATGAGGACAGGGCTGCATGTGACAGGAGGGGAATGGAAACAAATGGGAGGTCACAGAGCAGGGCCCCCGCAGCACAGAGTATTTCAGGAGAGGAGTGTGGGGGCAGTGACCTGTCCTCTCATGGGATGACGTTAGTGCGGACAGGGCTGCATGTGACAGGGGCAGTGTCGTGATGAGAGCAGTAGGATGGAAACTGGTAAGAGGTCACTGATAGTAGAAAGAGCAGACTGATAGAGGATGGAGCAGGGTGTCTAGCAGCACAGAGTATTTCAGGAGATGACTGTGCTGATCTTGTGGGGGGGACAGTGTCCTGTACTCTCATGTTATGATGTTAGTGAGGACCAGGCAGCATGTAACATGGGCAGTCGCCTGGGAGGTCACTGATAGTGGAAGGAGCAGGGTCCCCAGCAGTGCAGAGTATTTCAGGAGAGGAGTGTGCTGATCATGTGGAGGCAGTGACCTATCCTCTCATGTGATGATGTTAGTGAGGACTGCATGGGACAGGGGCAGCGTCATGATGTGAGGAGTAGGAGAATGGAGACAAGTGGAAGGAGCAGGGTGTCCTGAAGCACAGAGTATTTCAGGAGAGATGTGCTGATCTTATGGGAGGCAGTGACCTGCAGGGAGTTTTATTATGGAAGGAGCAGGGTTATACATAAGAGTAACGTATATATACATAGGAACATGTAGCGGTAAGATATATATATGCGCTGTACATGTAGATATGAAGCTAGTAGTACATATAGAACGTAGATGTAGGGTCTCGGCCGGCTGGAGGTGACCACATATGTTATTCATGGATTCTCAATGATCTGATTGATTGGAGAGGTAAGTGTGAAATGAACAGGAAAGGTCACCCGGGTAATGAATGGGAGCGAGTAAGGAGACTGATGACAGATGAGTGATGCCCCTTCTCCCCGGGACGGATCCATTGTATATGGGGAGGGTCCGCCAGTCGCCCTGCGTGTGATGTACTGTAGAGCCGGCTCTTTGTTTCCCTCATATATAGGGGGGGGGGGTCATGTCGCACGTATTCCCCTAAGTGCATTTTCTTGTGAGGGTTTCCTTTTTAAGACTTTTGTGGTCACGTGTCCTGCGCTTAATTAAACGCTCCGATCAACAAAGACTGTTACTTAGTAACACGGCGGAAACGAGAAAATATCCGGATATCAATGGGGGATATCTGCAAAGTAAGGGGGGCCACTATATAACAAAGGGGCAAAATGGAGGGAGGCGTTTTACTACAAGATCGCCAGACACGGGGCTTATTAGCCGGCCGGACAGTGACCGCGGTCACACACATTGAAGGGGTTGTCCGGTCTTATAAAAAAAAAAAAAAAGAATCATTATTTTTATAATGAAAACGGATACAATTTTCCAGTATATATTTTCTGTATCAATTCATCATGGTTTTCAAGATCTCTGCTTGCGGTCACACAATAGGAACCTTCATTGTTTACTTCCAGGGGATAAAAATCGGTCCTGGTCTTGTGATGTACACGCAGGTGCATGACTCGTTACAGTTACAGTACAGTTATCAGAGCATGCGACCTGCGGCTCTCCAGCTGCTGTAGAACTACAACTCCCAACATGCCCCGAACGGCAAAAATTGATGCAAAATCACAACTTATGTTTTTAGTCTCTTGGGCCTTACGTACATGCTGGGAGTTGTAGTCCTGCAACAGCGGGGGAGCTACAGGATCATTTATGCATATAAAGCTTAATCATTGTCTAATGAAAAGTTCTTCATCTTCTAATATACCTTGAAAACCCATCCTGACCTAATACTTCACACAGCTGAGGGTTTGTTACAATTGTATCCAGTCTAGACAATCCTGTGTGAGCTGAACACATCCGCAGCACAAATCTCTCTCCTGTCCAGATAGTTTGCTACAGTGTATCGGTGCAGGTAAAATGTAGCAGTCTGTTTAGCTTATAGGGGACTGGATACAATTGTAACACACTTTCAGCTGTGAGAATGATTAGGTCTCTACAGGTTTTCAGCCTCAGGATGTCAAGAAGAATGTTCCCATTCACTGACAGCAAGCAGACATCTTTAAAATGGTGAGGAATTGAATCACAAAGTGTATTAGAAATCTATATGACATTTATGGCATATCCTGTAAAAGGAATTACCACAAAACTGACAAGAAAGTAGGGATGTTTGGCAAGTATGCTGATTATTTTCCTCGAGATAAGCAGCAACAGAAGTGCTTTGCAGCCGCTTATCTCTAATTCAAAGAATTGACAGCTAAGTCAAAGTTTTGTTGGGGAATCGGCCATCTTGGTTGTCAGCCTACGACTACAGGATGTATATGGCCACTGAGGACCCTCCTGAGCGGCCTCCCCCATCCCCAGCAGGTGACATTTCCATCCAGAAAACAGGCGTTCCTGTATTTTCCATATTACGTAATTTGTAATGAGAGTTTTACTTTCCTGTTTGCCCAACGCCGGCATCAAAACGACTTCATGTGCGATCGTCTTAATACTGCGGACTGAACACTCTGTTTTGACATTTCAAAGGCGCAGGAACGGCTGAGGCGTAATCATATATATTACTTCAAAGGTTAGAAATAAGTGTAACCAACGAGAACTTTCTACCTGAGGGCAGGTGATTTAATAAATGGACGGAATTACCAGAGATGACCACAAACCTGTGTTATTATAGGAAAACGGGAAATAACAAACAGACCTAAAGGGGGCGCACTTCACTCCCCACAGTAATGCAGAGAAAGACTCCGGGATCAGAGGACAGGAAATAAAGACAAGTCAAACCACTGCTATGTCCCATGTCAGAGGCGCAGCGAGGTTCTCCTGCACCCGGGGCAAAGATTCCGTTTACCCCCCCCCCCCCCAACCTCTTTCCCGACATCTCCTTTCCAGCTCCACGCCATGATTGCGTTCTCTACCAATCAGTGAGATGTAATTATTTGTATTTTTTTTTTAGCATATGAACCTTTTATTTTACAAGCAATAGAGTTCTATAAGGGAGTTAACATAACAATAGATTAAAATAAAATAAATTAAATTAAAGAGGTCAGTGCCGGACTAAAACAGAGTGTATAACTGGGGCTAATGAGACTATATGGTGACATACTGAGCCTCCTCTTATAGATAGTGTCACACGGCCCCCCTTGTAGATACTACCACAAAGCCCCCTCTGTAGATGGTGCCATACCCCTATAGATAGTGCCACACAGCCCACCCTTGTAGATAGTGCCAAACAGCCCCCCCCCCCTATAGATAGTGCCATACAGCCCCAATGGTAGATACAGCTACACAGCCCCGGTTGTAGATACTGCCACACACAGCCCCCCTGTAGATGGTGCCACTCAGCCCCCCTGTAGTTAGTGCCACTCAGACCCCCCCTTGTAAATACAGCCACACAGCCCCCTGTAGATAGTGCCTCACCTCCCTTGTAGATAGTGCCATACAGCCCCCGTTGTAAATAGTGCCACACAGCCCCTTGTAGATACTGCCACACAAGCACCCATTGTAGATACTGCCACACAGCCCCCCTGTAGATTCTACCACACCCCCCTTGTAGATAATGACACACAGCCCCCCTTGCAGATAGTGCCACACAGCCCTTTGTAGCTACTGCCACACAAGCTTCCCTTGTAGATACTGCCACATAGCCCCTCTGTAGATAGTGCCACACCCCCCCTTGTAGATAATGCCACACAGCCCCCCTTGTACATACTGCCACACAGCCCCCTTGTAGATAGTGCCACACAGCCCCCTTGTAGATAGTGCTACACAGCCCCCGCCCGGTAGATAGTGCCACACAGCCACCCCTGTATATACTGCCACACAGACTCCCTTGTAGATAGTGCCACACAGATGCCCTGTAGATAGTGCCACACAGCCCCCCTGTAGATAGTGCCACACAGCCCTCTTGTAGATACAGCTACACAGCCCCCTTGTAGATACTGCCACACACAGCTCACCGGTAGATGGTGCCACTCAGCCCCCCCTGTAGATAGTGCCACTCAGACCCCTTGTAAATACAGCCACACAGACCCCCTTGTAGATACTGCCACACAGCCCCCTGTAGATAATGCCTCACCCCCATTGTAGATAGTGCCATAAAGCCCCCCTTGTAGATAGTGCCACACAGCCCCCCTTGTAGATAATGCCACACAGCCCCCCTTGTAGATACTGCCACACAAGCACCCCTTGTAGATACTGCCACATAGCCCCACTGTAGATAGTGCCACACCCCCCCATTGTAGATACTGCCACACAGCCCCTCTGTAGATACTGCCACACACCCCCTTGTAGAAAGTGCCACACAGCCCCTTGTAGATTCTGCCACACAAGCCGCCCTTGTAGATGGTACCATACTGTAATGTCCGTGACTGCGGGCTGTCAGCTCCAACCTCCCCCTGACAGCCGCAAGCGCTGGCCCCAGCCTCCTCCTCATGAGACGCCAGTGCTCGCATCCACTCACCTCTGCCGGATCCCGTAGGGTGCGCGCGCACCCTCGTGCCCGCTCTTAAAGGGGCAGCGCGCACACCGGACCTCATGGACGAACTTTGACCCGTGAGCACCCTGGACTATAAAAGGGGTCCAGCCCCCTAGTTCTATGCCTGAGCGTTGTTGTGTTCCCTATAGTTTGTCTATGTGATGGCGTACTAGTGTGTTTCCTGTTCCAGTCCCTGTACCTATACCTGTTTCCAGTTCCTGTTCCTAGCAATCCATCCCTTCCTGGTCTAGCACTGAGCTGTGCCAAAGTCGTACCGTTCTGCATCCACGTCTGACCTGCTTCACCTCGCCTGACGTTCGTCTGCTACCTAAGTCCCAGCCGAGCCTGCCCTGCTGCTGTCTGAGCTGCCACAGGTACCTATAGAACTATAGACCCTCACCTGCTCCCTGTTGGTCAGCTGCCTTACTGCCAAGGTGGTATGGCCCAGGTGGTCCACAGACACTTCGTGACTCATATCCACCTTGTAGATACTGCCACATAGCCCCTCTGTAGATAGTGCCACACCCCCCTTGTAGATAATGCCACAGTGCCCCCGTTGTACATACTGCCACACAGCCCCCTTGTAGATAGTGCCACACAGCTCCCTTGTAGATACTGCCACACAGCCCACTTGTGGATAGTGCTACACAGCCCCCCTGTAGATAGTGCCGCACAGCCCCCCTGTAGATACTGCCACACAGACCCCCTTGTAGATAGTGCCACACAGCCCCCCTGGTAGATACAGCCACCCTGTAGATAGTGCCACACAGCCCCCTGTAGATAATGCCACACAGATCCCTTGTAGATACAGCTACACAGCCCCCTTGTAGATTGTGCCACACACAGTCCTCTGTAGATGGTGCCACTCAGCCCCCCTGTAGATAGTGTCACTAAGCCCCCCTTGTAAATACAGCCACACAACCCCCGATGTAGGTACTGCCACACAGCCCCCTGTAGATAGTGCCTCACCCCCATGTAGATAGTGCCACACAGCCCCTGTAATGTCGGGGTAGGGAGACAGACAGGTGAGCCCTAATCTACCCGCCACTCAGTCCCTGCCTACTTGCAACGACCCGCACTAGGCGACGGGGTACAACTGGGCTACGGTCCCTACACTCAATAGATGCACGACAGACAAACAGACAAGGGTACAAATAAGCCAGGGAAATGGGGAAGTTGCCCACGGGAACACCGTGAGCAACAAGCGAGGTGAACGAGCCGAGTCAAACCAGGAGATGAGCGAGGTACAAAACGCTGAGCAGAAGAGTGGTCAGTAAAGCCAAGGTCAAATACATGCAGAGGGTCAGTAGTTCAAGAAGCTGCAGCAGGGCCAGGAAACCAGCAGAGAAGAATCACAAGCAAAGTAGGAACAGGAAAGGCAGGTATAAATAGACAGAGGGCGGGAGCTAGCTCCGTCTGGCCAGGCTGTGATAGGCTCTCCCACTCCTAAGCCTGCCATCCTGGGTGGTGGAAGATGGAGTCAGTCTCACAGACATAGAAGCAGGTGCAGACTGATTACCTAGGGGCGTTGACACAGAAGCTGTGTCTGGCAGATCCTTTACAGCCCCCCTTGTAGATAGTGCCAGACAGCCCCCCTTGTAGATAATGCCACACAGCCCCCCTTGTAAATAGTGCCATACAGCCCCCTTGTAGATACTGTCACACAAGCACCCCTTGTAGATACTGCCACACAGCTCCCTGTAGATTGTGCCATACCCCCCTTTGTAGATAATGCCACACAACCTCCCTTGTAGATAGTGCTACACAGCCCCCCTTGTAGATACTGCCACACATGCCCCCCTTGTAGATACTGCCAGTAGATTGTACCATACCCACCTTGAAGTTACTGCCACATAACCCCCTGTAGATAATGCCACACAGCCCCCCTTGTAAATAGTGCCACACAGCCCCCTTGTAGATACTGCCACACCAGCACCCCTTGTAGATACTGCCACACAGCTCCCTGTAGATTGTGCATCACCCCCCCCCCCTTGTAGATAGTGCCATACCCCCCTTTGTACATAATGCCACACAACCCCCCTTGTAGATAGTGCTACACAGCCCCCTTGTAGATACTGCCAAACATGGCCCCCTTGTAGATACTGTCAGTAGATTGTACCATACCCACCTTGAAGTTACTGCCACATAACCCCCTGTAGATAATGCCACACAGCCCCCCTTGTAAATAGTGCCACACAGCCCCCTTGTAGATACTGCCACAAAAGCACCCCTTGTAGATACAGCCACACAGCCCCCCTGTAGGTTGAACCATACCTACCTTGAAGATACCGCCCCATAGCCCCCCTGTAGATAGTGTCACACAGCCCCGCTTGTAGATACAGCCACACAGCCCCCTTGTAGATACTGCCACACAGCTACCTGTAGATTGTGCCTCACCCCCCCTGTAGATAGTGCCAAACAGCGCCCCCCCTTGTAGATAGTGCCATACCCCCCTTTGTAGATAATGCCACACAACCCGCCTTGTAGATAGTGCTACACAGCCCCCTTGTAGATACTGCCACACATGCCCCCCTTGTAGATACTGCCACATAGCCCCCTGTAGATAGTACTACACCCCCTTGTAGATAATGCCACACAGCCCCCCCCTTTTACATACTGCCACACAGCCCCCCTTGTAGATAGTATTATAATAGTTATATTCTTGTACATAGGGGGCAGTATTATAGTAGTTATATTCTTGTACATAGGGGGCAGTATTATAGTAGTTATAGTCTTGTATATAGGGGCAGTATTATAGTAGTTATATTCTTGTATATGTATATAGGGGGCAGTATTATAGTAGTTATATTCTTGTATATACGGGCAGTATTATAGTAGTTATATTCTTGTATATAGGGGCAGTATTATAGTAGTTATATTCTTGTATATAGGAGCAGTATTATATTAGTTATATTCTTGTATATAGGAGCAGTATTATAGTAGTTATATTCCTGTATATAGGGGCAGTATTATAGTAGTTATATTCTTGTATATAGGGGCAGTATTATAGTAGCTATATTCTTGTACCAAGGGGCAGTATTATAGTAGTTATATTCTTGTATATAGGGAGCAGCATTAGGGTATGTTCACACGGCGGGGGTCCGTAACGGCTGAAATTACGGGGATGTTTCAGCCTGAAAACATCCCCGTAATTTCAGCCGTACCGGCATGTGCAGGCGCTTGAACGCCGCGTCAATTACGGCCGTAATTAGCGCGGCTATTCATTGGAGTCAATGAATAGCGGCTCCAATTACGGCCAAAGAAGTGACAGGTCACTTCTTCTACGCGGGCGTCTATTTACGCGCCGTCATTTGACAGCGGCGCGTAAATATACGCCTCGTGTGAACAGACAAACGTCTGCCCATTGCTTTCAATGGGCAGATGTTTGTCAGCGCTATTGAGGCGCTATTTTCGGGCGTAATTCGGGGCAAAAACGCCCGATTTACGTCCGTAAATAGGCCGTGTGAACATACCCTTATAGTAGTTATATTCTTGTATATAGGGAGCAGCATTATAGTAGTTATATTCTTGTATATAGGGAGCAGTATTATAGTAGTTATATTCTTGTATATAGGAGCAGTATTATAGTAGTTATATTCTTGTATATAGGAGCAGTATTATAGTAGTTATATTCTTGTATATAGGAGCGGTATTATAGTGGTTATATTCTTGTACATAGGGTGCAGTATTATAGTAGTTATATTCTTGTATATAGGAGCAGTATTATACTAGTTATATTCTTGTATATAGGGGCAGTATTATAGTGGTTATATTCTTGTACATAGGGTGCAGTATTATAGTAGTTATATTCTTGTATATAGGGGCAGTATTATAGTAGTTATATTCTTGTATATAGGGGCAGTATTATAGTAGTTATATTCTTGTATATAGGGAGCAGCATTAGGGTATGTTCACACGGCGGGGGTCCGTAACGGCTGAAATTACGGGGATGTTTCAGCCTGAAAACATCCCCGTAATTTCAGCCGTACCGGCATGTGCAGGCGCTTGAACGCCGCGTCAATTACGGCCGTAATTAGCGCGGCTATTCATTGGAGTCAATGAATAGCGGCTCCAATTACGGCCAAAGAAGTGACAGGTCACTTCTTCTACGCGGGCGTCTATTTACGCGCCGTCATTTGACAGCGGCGCGTAAATATACGCCTCGTGTGAACAGACAAACGTCTGCCCATTGCTTTCAATGGGCAGATGTTTGTCAGCGCTATTGAGGCGCTATTTTCGGGCGTAATTCGGGGCAAAAACGCCCGATTTACGTCCGTAAATAGGCCGTGTGAACATACCCTTATAGTAGTTATATTCTTGTATATAGGGAGCAGCATTATAGTAGTTATATTCTTGTATATAGGGAGCAGTATTATAGTAGTTATATTCTTGTATATAGGAGCAGTATTATAGTAGTTATATTCTTGTATATAGGAGCAGTATTATAGTAGTTATATTCTTGTATATAGGAGCGGTATTATAGTGGTTATATTCTTGTACATAGGGTGCAGTATTATAGTAGTTATATTCTTGTATATAGGAGCAGTATTATACTAGTTATATTCTTGTATATAGGGGCAGTATTATAGTGGTTATATTCTTGTACATAGGGTGCAGTATTATAGTAGTTATATTCTTGTATATAGAGGGCAGTATTATAGTAGTTATATTCTTGTATATAGGAGCAGTATTATAGTAGTTATATTCTTGTATATAGGGGCAGTATTATAGTAGTTATATTCTTGTATATAGGAGCAGTATTATACTAGTTATATTCTTGTATATAGGGGCAGTATTATAGTAGTTATATACTTGTATATAGTGGCAGTATTATAGTAGTTATATTCTTGTATATAGGGGTAGTATTATAGTAGTTATATTCTTCTATTTAGGAGGCAGTATTATAGTAGTTATATTCTTGTATATAGGGGGCAGTATTATAGTAGTTATATTCTTGTATACAGGAGCAGTATTATAGTAGTTATATTCTTGTATATAGGGGCAGTAGTATAGTAGTTATATTCTAGTATAACGGAGCAGTATTATAGTAGTTATATTCTTGTATATAGGAGGCAGTATTATAGTAGTTATATTCTTGTATACAGGAGCAGTATTATAGTAGTTATATTCTAGTATAACGGAGCAGTATTATAGTAGTTATAGTCTTGTATATAGGAGGCAGTATTATAGTAGTTATATTCTTGTATATAGGGGGCATTATTATAGTAGTTATATTCTTGTATATAGGGGCAGTATTATAGTAGTTATATTCTTGTATATAGGAGGCAGTATATAGTAGTTATATTCTTGTATATAGGAGCAGTATTATAGTAGTTATATTCTTGTATATAGGGGGCAGTATTATAGTAGTTATATTCTTGTATATAGGGGGCAGTATTATAGTAATTATATTCTTGTATATAGGAGCAGTATTATAGTAGTTATATTCTTGTATATAGGGGCAGTATTATAGTAGTTATATTCTTGTATATAGGAGGCAGTATTATAGTAGTTATATTCTTGTATATAGGAGCAGTATTATAGTAGTTATATTCTTGTATATAGGGGGCAGTATTATAGTAGTTATATTTTTGTATATAGGAGGAGTATTATAGTAGTTATATTCTTGTATATAGGCGGCAGTATTATAGTAGTTATATTCTTGTATATAGGGACAGTATTATAGTAGTTATATTCTTGTATATAGGGGCAGTATTATAGTAGCTATATTCTTGTACATAGGGGGCAGTATTATAGTAGTTATATTCTTGTATATAGGGGCAGTATTATAATAGTTACATTACTTTCCATAGGGGCATTATTATAGTAAACATTTATTTTATTATTTATCTATTTATTTATTTGATTGTTCGGGTTTCAGCAGCAGGATGACCTCTGATCAGCTAAACAGGCCACTTCTAACAAAAAAGCATGAATCAAATTGGACACCTTTAATAATTAATGCAAATCTCTAAAGTAAGGCCTCATGCACACGACCGTGTTTTTGCGTCCGCAATTCAACCGCAAATCCACGGGTAAATTGCGGACCCATTCATTTCTATGGGCCCATACACACTATCCGTGTTTTCACGGCTCTCCGCATGTCCGCACATCCGTGCCGCAGAAACTACGGACATGTCCTATTATGGGCCGCAAATGCGGTGCGGACATGCCAATAGAAGTCAATGGGCCCGTGGAAATTGCGGATACACCGCCGTGTGTCATCCGCAGTTTTGCGGATTTGCGGAAGTGTTGCTAGGCGACGACCGGGAATGAGTTCTGTCGTCATCATGTTTTACCTAGGCTTTTTATTTTTCATCCGCATTTTGCGGATTACATACGGATGAACTGCGGAGGACATACGGATGAACTGCGGATGACATTTCACGGAACACGGTCCTGGAATTTGCGGACCAGAAAAACACTACGGTCGTGTGCATGAGGCCTAAGTGTTCTAGTGTAAAAGGAAAAACAATATGCATCTTTAAGACCTCTTCCAATACAGTTTGTCCATATTTGCTTCTCTAGAGCAGGACTAACACTGCCAATTATGCTGAATATTCTAATGGTCCTACTCCTGTCCATTTTTGACGCAACAGTCTTGGCCTTATCATTGATTTGGTCCGTTAAACGACGGACTGCACACGGATGCTATACGTGTGTGGTCCGTGTTTCAAGGATCTGTCATTAACGGCCGCACGACAGCCAACGGTAGTGTGCATGAGGCCTTAAGCTGACTATTTATCTTAGGCTCCATGCACACGACCGTTATTTTATATCTGTGTGCTATCCATTCAATGGATAGCACACAGATCCTTTCATTTCTAATGGCCTCATGCACACGATCCATGGAGCAGAGCCGCAAAACTAGGAGAAGTTCCTATTCCTGTTCGAGTTTGCAGTTCTGTCTTGCCCATTTAGGTCAAACCTATGGAACATACGGAATGGATGTGGAAGACAGTCTGATGACACATGGACCGCAAGAAACGGACAATGGATCCGTTGTTTGAGGGGCCCAAAATACAAACTGTTGTGTGCATGTAGACTAAGATAGCTGTCCTCCCGACCTTCCCATAAACAAGCCCGCTTGGATCGGCCAAGCATGCATGCTTATTTCAATAGGGAGAGGGGAATAAGCCAATGCCAGAGGTGTCTTATGTTCTGGAAGAATTAGAGGATTGGCACGTTAAAACTCAACATGCCTTATCCTTTTTTCCCCTGGCATCTCTCATTGAGGGACATTCGGGAAACCACCATACACATTTAGTTGTACGTGGATCCCACCAAAATCTACTGACATTAATCTACATGGGCCGTCTTAGTCCCATGATATTGCCCAACTGGGATGCCCTTATTAAGGGAGACCAGGTGATGGCTCTTCAGTAATAATAGGTTATGAGTGGCTTAGGCTGAAAATTACATTCCTTACTCAGCCAGATAGTAATGTCTAGAACAGTATTTCCCAACTAGGGTTCCATGGATTTCTAGGACTCCTTAAAATCTGGACAGACAAAAAAAGCAAGAAGTGTCACTTTTACAGTAGAGACGGCAGACTGAGTTCAATATTCTAAAATCCGCTTGGCATGGGGAGAAATCTGTAGTAAAACTTGTCCAGAATTTAGAGATGAACAAAAATTATATAATTCTTTATCCCTAAACTAAGCTTCGTTGAGGTGGGAATGGGGGTTCCCTGGGGCAGGAAACATGGTTGGGAATCCCCTGGTCTAAAAAGTGCAACCCCTAATTATGTAACTCAAAAGGGAATTTGAAACCCAATTATTTTACTGTTTAATATATCAACCAAATTGAAGAAAGGAGGTCCCGTACCCCCATTTACTGAGATAATAACAAAATTGATAGAGGCAGGAGAGTACCACAGATTGGACACTTATGTGCTTGTACCCCTACATTACAGTCTATAGGAATTACCTTATGGTGGCGAATTTGTCCCCTGGAATTGCGAATGTGTAAAGGCAAACTCCAGTGAAAATCTAAATTTACCATACATTAGGGAGAGCTTTAGACTACTCAGTGAATAATCTATGCAAGAGCAATGCCTGCTGGGAAGATGCCTAGGAACAGACCTGGCCATTGGAGGACCCCATGCTGGATCTCCACTCTTCTGTCACCGATGTTAGCTGAAGTACCACCAGGAAAAGATGGCCGCTGATTCCTAGTGTTGGAGCCGGAACAGAGTATAAGATCATTTTTTTGGGGAGCCGGTAGAGGAGGGACTATCAAAACACACAATGTCTACATGCTGGAGGTTTTCTAAATAACGAAGGAGAATATTTCTAATGGTGGGTCAAAAATTTACCCCAAATAAGACGCCATATATTCAATACCACTGGCCCGTCTCTGTATAACTCCCAATTATTATATAAAGAACAACCTGTCCGAGTCTCTGCTCCAGTCCAAATCCTGGATCCTTAGGACTCCTATACTATAAGAGAAGCTTCCGGAAGCTGAAGCGTTAAAACAGATAGAAGTCACATCTAGACGAGAACAGAAGATCAGGGGGATGTCACGCAAACAATAGACGTGGCATCCTTTGTGCGAAAACGCTGCTGCTTGTGATCCAACCTTCACAAACAAATGTATTCGAGATGCCTTCAGCTAGTCCCATGTGTCACAACATGGAAAGGAAGCGACGACAATGACAGTACAACAAACGCCGCCACTGAATCACAACGCCATTGTTTCTCTTTATTAATTTTGCTATGATTATTTTTACACTAGAAATCTGAGTCCATTATTGAGGCATGGGGGGGGGGGGAGCTACATGCATATTAATATGCTGTCTAAGGCTTCTCGTTTCAACAAAGAACCCGGCGATATTCCTTGTGTTTTGATTGCTGGAACAGAATTGTCATTTTATATTCATACCAGACCGATTAAAAATTGCCATTCATTTTTAATTTTAATTTTTGTCATTTTATTTCTGCAATTTTTTTAAAAAATTTTGTCAAAATTTTTTTATCTGAGAAAAAAATCAAACATAATGTACTTTGGAAAATAATATATTATTGTAAATTGTTTTTTTTTTTTAAATGAATGAAAACTATATAAAAAAAATTATGAAAACAAATTAAAAGAATATAAAAAATAAAAATATATAAAAAGCAGTTTAAAAAACATGAAAAACTATAAAAAAAAAAAGAAACAAAGGGATTTTTTTTTATTTTTTATCAGCATTCATTTACAGTTAAATACACTCGTAGTTTGATTATTCTGTCAATTATATTGGGCTGCTATGTAACAACATATGGAGACTTCAGCCTGGAGTATTTAGCTTAAAAAAGGAAAAAAAGGAAAAAAAAAAAGGAAATAAAATAAAGCAAATAATACAGCAGAAATTATTAGCCCCCTTCTGGCTTTGTAGATGAAAAAAAAAAAATAGAGAACACACGGTCATCAGATGCTTTGTTTAATTTGCCCCCTTTGGTTCATTTTAGAAATGATGGCGTGGCCCCGGGCGCTGGGGGTGAAGAATATTTGTATATAGGTCGATGTACATGGTTTGATAGAACAATTTTAATCATGTACCTGGAACATCTGCTGAGGGGGAGGGGGACGGAGCCCGCTGCAAAAATACAATAGACAGATGTGCTGCAAACATGTACAGAGAATAAAACTCCGGAAGGGAAATTCTCTGCATCATCTCCTGTATACAGGGGGGGGGGGGGGGGGGGGGGGGCTCCATGTTATTATAATAATCCACATACGCTGCAATGTAAAGATTGTCAGCACAAGAGCTTACCATCAAGTCTACATCTTACACATAGACCCAGGCGGACCACATAGGAGGTGTCCAGGCATCATCTAGAACCAGACTGACCACAACACTGTCATTGTAGTACTGTAAATATATGTGTCATTATCCTGTATCCCAAGTGTCTTTATCCTGTGCCCCAAGTGTCATTATCCAGTGCCCCAAGTGTCATTATCCTGTGCCCCAAGTGTCATTATCCTGTACCCCAAGTGCCATTATCCTGTATCCCAAGTGTCATTATCCTGTGCCCCAAGTGTCATTATCCTGTGCCCCAAGTGTCATTATCCTGTGCCCCAAGTGTCATTATCCTGTGCCCCAAGTGTCATTATCCTGTGCCCCAAGTGTCATTATCCTGTGTCCCAAGTGTCCTTATCCTGTGCCCCAAGTGTCATTATCCTGCACTCCAGGTGCCATTATCCTGTATCCCAAGTGTCAGTGTGTCATTGTTCTGTGCCCCAAGTGTCATTATCCTGTCCCCCAAGTGTCATTATCCTGTGCCCCAAGTGTCATTATCCTGCACTCCAAGTGCCATTATCCTGTATCCCAAGTGTCAGTGTGTCATTGTTCTGTGCCCCAAGTGTCATTATCCTGTGCCCCAAGTGTCATTATCCTGTGCCCCAAGTGTCATTATCCTGTACCCCAAGCATCAGTGTATCATTGTCCTCTACCTCGTGTCAGTGTGTCATTTTTCTCTACCCCAAGTGTCAGTGTACCATAATCCTGTACCCCAAATGTCAGTGTATCATTACCCTGTACCCTAAGTGCCAGTGTACCATAATCCTGTACCCCAAATGTCAGTGTATCATTACCCTGTACCCTAAGTGCCAGTGTCATTATCCTGTACCCCAAGTGTCATTGTATCATTATCCTGAACCCCAAGTGTCAGTGTATCATTATCCTGTACCCCAAGTGTCAGTATAACATTATCCTGTACCCCAAGTGTCAGTGTATCATTATCCTGTCCCCCAAGTGTCTGTGTATCATATCCTGTACCCCAAGTGTCAGTGTGTCATTATCCTGTACCCCAAGTGTCTGTGTATCATATCCTGTACCCCAAGTGTCAGTGTGTCATTATCCTGTACCCCAAGTGTCACTGTGTCATTATCCTGTACCCCAAGTGTCAGTGTGTCATTATCCTGTACCCCGTGTCAGTGTGTCATTATCCTGTACCCCAAGTGTCAGTGTATCATTATCCTGTACCCCAAGTGTCAGTGTTTAATTATCCTGTACCCCAAGGGTCAGTGTATCATTATCCTGTACCCCAAGTGTCAGTGTATCATCCTGTACCCCAAGTGTCAGTGTATCATTATCCTGTACCCCAAGTGTCAGTGTATCATTATCCTGTACCCCAAGTGTCAGTGTGTCATTATCCTGTACCCCAAGTGCCAGTGTCATTATCCTGTACCCCAAGTGTCAGTGTATCATTATCCTGTACCCCAAGTGTCAGTGTATCATCCTGTACCCCAAGGGTCAGTGTATCATTATCCTGTACCCCAAGTGTCAGTGTATCATTATCCTGTACCCCAAGTGCCAGTGTATCATTATACTGTACACCAAGTGTCAGTGTATCATTATCCTGTACCCCAAGTGTCCGTGTATCATTATCCTGTTCGCCAAGTGTCAGTGTATAATTATCCTGTACCCCAAGTGTCAGTGTCATTATCCTGTACCCCAAGTGTCAGTGTATCATTATCCTGTACCTCAAGTATTAGTGTATCATTATCCTGTACCCCAAGTGCCAGTGTATCATTATACTGTACCCCAAGTGTCAGTGTATAATTATCCTGTACCCCAAGTGTCAGTGTATTATTATCCTGTTCGCCAAGTGCCAGTGTATCATTATACTGTACCCCAAGTGTCAGTGTATAATTATCCTGTACCCCAAGTGTCAGTGTATCATTATCCTGTTCGCCAAGTGTCAGTGTATCATTATCCTGTACCCCAAGTGTCAGTATATCATTATCCTGTACCCCAAGTTCTCAGTATGTCATTATCCTGTACCCCAAGTGTCAGTGTATCATTATACTGTACCCCAAGTGTCAGTATATCATTATCCTGTACACCAAGTTCTCAGTATGTCATTATCCTGTACCCCAAGGGTCAGTGTGTCATTATCATGCACCCCAAGAGTCAGTGTATCATTGTCCGCTACCTCGTGCCAGTGTATCATTATTCTGTACTCCAAGTGTCATTGTATCATTATCCTGTACCCCAAGTGTCAGTGTATCTTTATTCTGTACCCCAAGTGTCAGCATATCATTATCCTGTCCCCCAAGTGTCAGTGTCATTATCCTGTACCCCAAGTGTCAGTGTATCATTGTCCTGTACCCCAAGTGTCAGTGTATTATTGTCCTGTACCCCAAGTGCCAGTGTATCATGACCCTGTACCCCAAGTGTCAGTGTAACATTACCCTGTACCCCAAGTGTCAGTGTATCATTATCTTGTATTCCAAGTGTCAGTGTACCATAATCCTGTACCCCAAATGTCAGTGTATCATTACCCTGTACCCTAAGTGCCAGTGTCATTATCCTGTACCCCAAGTGTCATTGTATCATTATCCTGAACCCCAAGTGTCAGTGTATCATTATCCTGTACCCCAAGTGTCAGTATAACATTATCCTGTACCCCAAGTGTCAGTGTATCATTATCCTGTCCCCCAAGTGTCTGTGTATCATATCCTGTACCCCAAGTGTCAGTGTGTCATTATCCTGTACCCCAAGTGTCTGTGTATCATATCCTGTACCCCAAGTGTCAGTGTGTCATTATCCTGTACCCCAAGTGTCAGTGTGTCATTATCCTGTACCCCGTGTCAGTGTATCATTATCCTGTCCCCCAAGTGTCTGTGTATCATATCCTGTACCCCAAGTGTCAGTGTGTCATTATCCTGTACCCCAAGTGTGAGTGTATCATTATCCTGTCCCCCAAGTGTCTGTGTATCATATCCTGTACCCCAAGTGTCAGTGTGTCATTATCCTGTACCCCAAGTGTCACTGTGTCATTATCCTGTACCCCAAATGTCAGTGTGTCATTATCCTGTACCCCGTGTCAGTGTATCATTATCCTGTACCTCAAGTGTCATTGTATCATTATCCTGTACCCCAAGCATCAGTGTATCATTATCCTGTCCCCCAAGTGTCAGTGTATCATTATCCTGTCCCCCAAGTGTCTGTGTATCATATCCTGTACCCCAAGTGTCAGTGTGTCATTATCCTGTACCCCAAGTGTCACTGTGTCATTATCCTGTACCCCAAGTGTCAGTGTATCATTATCCTGTACCCCAAGTGTCAGTGTATCATCCTGTACCCCAAGTGTCAGTGTGTCATTATCCTGTACCCCAAGTGTCAGTGTATCATTATCCTGTACCCCAAGTGTCAGTGTGTCATTATCCTGTACCCCAAGTGCCAGTGTCATTATCCTGTACCCCAAGTGTCAGTGTATCATTATCCTGTACCCCAAGTGTCAGTGTATCATCCTGTACCCCAAGGGTCAGTGTATCATTATCCTGTACCCCAAGTGTCAGTGTATCATTATCCTGTACACCAAGTGCCAGTGTATCATTATCCTGTACCCCAAGTGTCAGTGTATAATTATCCTGTACCCCAAGTGTCAGTGTCATTATCCTGTACCCCAAGTGTCAGTGTATCATTATCCTGTACCTCAAGTATCAGTGTATCATTATCCTGTACCCCAAGTGCCAGTTTATCATTATACTGTACCCCAAGTGTCAGTGTATAATTATCCTGTACCCCAAGTGTCAGTGTATCATTATCCTGTTCGCCAAGTGTCAGTGTATCATTATCCTGTACCCCAAGTGTCAGTATATCATTATCCTGTACCCCAAGTTCTCAGTATGTCATTATCCTGTACCCCAAGTGTCAGTGTATCATTATACTGTACCCCAAGTGTCAGTATATCATTATCCTGTACCCCAAGTTCTCAGTATGTCATTATCCTGTACTCCAAGGGTCAGTGTGTCATTATCATGCACCCCAAGAGTCAGTGTATCATTGTCCGCTACCTCGTGCCAGTGTATCATTATTCTGTACTCCAAGTGTCATTGTATCATTATCCTGTACCCCAAGTGTCAGTGTATCTTTATTCTGTACCCCAAGTGTCAGCATATCATTATCCTGTCCCCCAAGTGTCAGTGTCATTATCCTGTACCCCAAGTGTCAGTGTATCATTATCCTCTACCCCAAGTGCCAGTGTATCATGACCCTGTACCCCAAGTGTCAGTGTAACATTACCCTGTACCCCAAGTGTCAGTGTATCATTATCTTGTATTCCAAGTGTCAGTGTATTATTATCCTGTACCCCAAGTGCCAGTGTACCATAATCCTGTACCCCAAATGTCAGTGTATCATTACCCTGTACCCTAAGTGCCAGTGTCATTATCCTGTACCCCAAGTGTCATTGTATCATTATCCTGTACCCCAAGTGTCAGTGTATCATATCCTGTACCCGAAGTGTCAGTGTGTCATTATCCTGTACCCCAAGTGTCAGTGTATCATATCCTGTACCCCAAGTGTCAGTGTGTCATTATCCTGTACCCCAAGTGTCACTGTGTCATTATCCTGTACCCCAAGTGTCAGTGTATCATTATCCTGTACCCCAAGTGTCAGTGTATCATTATCCTGTACCCCAAGTGTCAGTGTATCATTATCCTGTACCACAAGTATCAGTGTATCATTATCCTGTACCCCAAGGGTCAGTGTATCATTATCCTGTACCCCAAGTGTCAGTGTATCATTATCCTGTACCCCAAGTGTCAGTGTATCATCCTGTACCCCAAGTGTCAGTGTGTCATTATCCTGTACCCCAAGTGTCAGTGTATCAATATCCTGTACCCCAAGTGTCAGTGTATCATTTTCCTGTACCCCAAGTGTCAGTGTATCATTATCCTGCACCCCAAGTGTCAGTGTATCATTATCCTGTACCCCAAGTGTCAGTGTATCATTATCGTGTACCCCAAGTGTCAGTGTATCATCCTATACCCCAAGTATCATTGTTCTCTAC
Organism: Rhinoderma darwinii; assembly: GCF_050947455.1. Lineage (NCBI taxonomy): Eukaryota > Metazoa > Chordata > Amphibia > Anura > Rhinodermatidae > Rhinoderma > Rhinoderma darwinii. The sequence continues at coordinate 16,556,442 of NC_134690.1, read as the reverse complement.
CTCGTGTCAGTGTGTCATTGTCCTGGACCCCAAGTGTTAGTGTAAGTTCACACGTAGTGTAAATACTGTGGATTTCCGCAGCATAATACAGTAGCATCGGACATGCTGCGTAAAATGATAAGCGGAAAAATCGCTCAGAAATTGTCCTGTAGTGCGGCTTTTTAATCATGCATGTCAGTTGTAATGGCGTAATCGCTGCTTTTTTTGTTGAATTAAATGAGAAGGTAAAACCTGCAACAAATAGCAGATGTTGCGATTTTTTTTGTGGCGGAAATATCGACGATTCTGCCGCAAAGGTCGCAACTCTGAAAAATAAAAATCTTATACTTACCCAGAATTCTGTGCTTTTTAGCCCCGGCCAGCTTCCTGGGATGACGTTTCATTACATGTGACCGCTGCAGCCAATCACAAGCTGCAGCGGTCACATGGGATGATAAGTCATCCCAGAAGCCCGGGCTGAGGGACGTGTCGCCATGGCTACGTAAGTATGAAACTTTTTTTACGTGTAGCTTTTCGCGGTGGACATTCTGGCCGTAAAACTGCTCCACAATTCGGTGCCAGGGCGGATACACCGTGCACCTTTACCTGTGTGACCGTAGCCTTAGGGTGTCATTGTCTTAATATTAGGCGTCTGCGAACATCCCATCATTCTTGGAGACATGTTATACTTCAGGTCTCTCAGGAACAAAAAAACGGCGGGAAGAAGCTGCAAGACCGATCCAGCAACTAGTGTCATGTGGTCAGAGTCTGTTATGTAAGACTGATGGTGATGAGGAGATTATGAGCGCTACATAGGATGAGATAGACAATTATCTGTGACCACAATAGCCATGATTAACAGTGCGGCCGGGAGAGACCCCCGACCTGTTCTATACAGAGATCAGTGATATGTAACGTCAAACCCTTTCAGCCACGTAACCTTCCACACCGTCACGGGAGAGAAGTAACGGCGATTTCCACTGTCAGGGAACTAGGACAACCGGCTGGATATTTATAAACGACAAGTTGGGCCCATTGGGGTTTGCCACAAATGATACCTACTTTCCTATATTGCATATGGCAGAGCTGCACAAACTTCTGGCCTCAGCCATACCATCAGATCGCGCTACTGAGAAGGGCCACAACATTTTAACATAATGTACATTGCAAGTTTGGAGTATCTCTAGAGTTACTTGAGGTAGATGATGACATGGAAAGTGATGATGTCCTACCAGGACGTTTGGTTCAGTCGAATCCAAATCATTGCATCATACACAGTGGAGTCACATTATTGTGACCACCTCCTACTTTCGACATCGGCAGCGCGTAGCCCATGATGGAAGTGATGTGTCATGGCCTGGCTTGGTGGATATATAAGGTGTGCGATAGTCTGTCTGATCACATATCACTCATTGTTGTCATGGGTAAAACGGGCGATTTATCAGAGTTGCTAGTAGGGCTGATTATCGGCTTTCGGGCCCAGGGTGTCGGTATTTCTCACACAGCGCAGTTTGTGAACTGTTCGCGCACTGCTGTAGTGACAGTGTATCGTGAGTGGACAAATGGCGCCATTGGGAATAACCGTTGTGGAAACTGCGGATACCACGTGTCATTGATGTGAGAGGTGAACGTCGGCTACGAAGGTGTGGGAGGGCAGAGCGACACGATACAGAGGAGCAGCTCACCGTGACAATCAACCAGGAGGCTACCAGCCGTGTGTCTAATACAACAGTTCAGCGAACCCTACTACGTATGGGGCTCCGGAGCAGGTGGATGGTCACTGCTCTTATGTAACAAAGGCGCATCAGAAAAAAAGGTTCAGTTTGCGCGGCAGTATGGGAATTGGACCACCGATGATTGGCACAGGGTTGTCTCCAATGAGTCACATTTTCTGCTTCATGGAACGGATGGACGTTGTCGCGTCAGGCGAGAAACATCAGAGAACAAACACCCGGCAACCATTGCTGGAAGAACAGAAGCCGGGGCGGCAGCATTATGGTCTGGGGAATATTTTCATGGCATTCTCTGGGCCACTCATCCATGTGGACGGCTCTGAACTGGGGGGTATGAATCCATGGTTGCAGATCACGTCCCCCCATACATGCAGACTGTCTTCCCTGGGGCAGATGGAATCTTCCAGCAAGACAATGCGACATGTCACACGGCTAAAAATGTCCGACAGGAAGAGCACGACCAAGACCTCCAAGTACTTCCCTGGCCCCTGATTCACCAGACCTGAACCCAATTGAGCATCTGTGGGACCCCGATCGTCTTGTTCGCTCTATGGATCCTCCACTACACACCCTCCAGCAAATGTGGGATGTTCTGCACCCAGATACCGGAGACCACCGACCAGCACCTTATTCCCAGTCACTCCCCACCCGTCTAGCTGCTGTCCGTGCTACACAAGGCGGTTACTCTGGATATTAGCTGCTGCTCATAATAATGGCACTCCACTGTGTGTATGCAGAAAGAAGAGGACTACAATGCCCCATAGTGCCATAGAGGGGGTAAGTGAACGAGCAGACTGCCACACTGCTTTGGTGCCCATCTACTCAATGATTCTGGTGCTACTTTATCAAGTTACTATATCTCCCTATTGGTCGAAGAAACGAGTCTTATAACAAATTAGAGTTACTCTGTCAAAGGCTACACAGAGAAGCACCAGCTGTGTCTCCCTGGGACCTAAGGTTGAGTATATATTGGAAACTAGCATTGGAAAAGTCCATTATGCTCAGAAGATATGAAAGGAAAAGGAAGATGATGACCAATGTGGATGGATACTACAGGACAGGACATCACAGAAATCATCAGCAGGTCATGAGGTGCCAAAACTAACATGAGGGCACTTAATATCATACAATACAAAGTAGCCAAAATACCCCAACCATTAATACATCCTATACATAATATCCGACATGATGAAACAATGTATTCCCATCTTCCCCATTCAGTAGATTCACAATTGTCCAATATAATACATTGCCAGCCTGTCACTACAATGTATTCCCATCCCCCCCAATACAAGGTATTCTTATTCTCCCAATACAATGAATTCTCACCCCCAAATATGCTGTATTCCCACCCACCCCCTCTCCATACCATGTATTCCCAACCCGTCCACCATATTTTATTACCATCCTGTCAATAAAGTGTAATCCCAGCCATTCAATAGAACATATTCCTAATGGTTCAATAAATATCCAACCTGTCAATGGCGGTATTCCTAGTATGTCAGCGCAGTGTGTTCCCCACCCCCAATATTGACAACCAGTATAATGTTGCGCCAATGTATGAATAAAACACGAGTGATGTATAAAGAAGTATAAAACAATATAGAAATATTTATCCCATATGATGTGCTGAGATCTTAGGTAAAAGATGCCTTCAAGGACCACAATGTTGTGATGAGAACCATGTATCTGACATCTAGGACTGAGTTACAGCACCGTCAGGGTGGATTGTTCTGACTGCATTTCAGTTAGGGCAGGGCCGTTTTACCACGTGGGCCCAGTGCAAAGTTGTCATGAGTGGGACCCCCTCCTTTTTTGAAGATGTAGAATAGTGCCCACATACACAGTGTAATGCCCCTAGTGCCCCACACATAGTATAATGCCCCCATTGTGCCTCCATACACATTATAATGCCCTTCTAGTGCCCCACACACAGCATAATGCCCCCTAGTGCCCTACCCATAGTATAATGCCCCATAGTGTCCTACACATAGTATAATGCCCCATAGTGTCCCACACATAGTATAATGCCCCATAGTGTCCCACACATAGTATAATGCCCCCATAGTGCCTCCGCACACATTATAATGCCCTTCTAGTGCCCCACACACAGCATAATGCCCCCCTTGTGCCCTACCCATAGTATAATGCCCCATAGTGTCCTACACATAGTATAATGCCCCATAGTGTCCCACACATAGTATAATGCCCCATAGTGTCCCACACATAGTATAATGCCCCCATAGTGCCTCCGCACACATTATAATGCCCTTCTAGTGCCCCACACATAGTATAATGCCCCCATAGTGCCTCTGCATACATTATAATGCCCTTCTAGTGCCCCACACATAGTATAATTCCCCTATAGTGCTCCCACACAGTATCATCTCCCCATAGTGCTCCCACACAGTATAATGCCCCCATAGTGCTCCCACACAGTATAATGCCCCCATAGTGCTCCCCACACAGTATAATGCCCCTATAGTGCCCCACACACAATATAGTGCACCACACAGTATAATGTCTTCATAGTGCCCCCTTACACAGTAAATTCCCCATAGTGCTTACCCCACACTGTAGAATGCCCCCATAGTGCCTCCCCTATACTGTATAATGCCCCATAGTGTCTTCCACACAGTAAAATGCCCCGATAGTGCCCTCTTACACAGTAAAATGCTCCCATAGTGCCTCCCCCACACAGTAAAATACCCCCATAGTACCTCCCCACACAGTATACTTTCCCCCTTATTGACCTTCACACAGTATAATGCCCCCATAGTGCACCCCACACAGTATATAATCAATCTGCTGGTCTCCTTCGGTCTGTATGGTGTTTGGCTTGGCAATTACTGTACGTCACTGAGTCGCACCTGTCTGCACCAAGTCGCTCACGGTAGGTGTCACAGTGTGAATGGTGGAGCAGGGATGTATTCCCATACCCCCGTCCGGTCAGGAATGGCTTCCTGCTCCGCCATTGTTTTCCACTGTATCCACGTCCTGAGAACATCGATACAGTTAAAAATAGTGAAGAAATAGGAAGTAAAAGGACAAGGACCAAAAAGGCGCTGCTAATTCCAAAAGTTGATTTAAATGAACAGTGTTCATAAATGTAATAGTTAATAATTAAATTGTACAGTGTGCTACGCGTTTCGACGCTGAACAGGTGTCTTCATCAGGCCAATATAATTGCAAAGATAAGAAGCAGCGACATTGGCAACATTCCCTGTTGCGTTTTATGGACCTGGCAGCAGCTTTATCTCGAATTATTTGTTTATCGTAATTTCCCAGTGTTGTTCCTGCCTGTACAACACTACAAGGTGAGCAAAATATCTGTTCTCTTCTATCTTATTCAAATCTCCAGGGTAATTTGCACTATGTGGCGCCGTGTTTTGTTTTTTCTCTTCTAGTTCAGTTAAAAATAGTGTCACTGCCAGGGGGCCCGACAGCCATACGGTCCAGTGCAAGTGCACTGTTTGCCTTATGGTTAAAGCAGCCTTGATGGAAGGCGCTATATTTCCAGTGCATGGTCCTGTAGAATTTCAAGATCTCTGCTTGCTGTTAGTGAGTTTAAATCAATAGAACCAGTACAGACTAAGGCCATATTTACATGGCACTGATTTACTATAGGCAAATCTGCCATAGAATTTAAAAAAAAATCTGCGGCAGAAACTTTCTTGAATTGTCTAATGGCCACCAGATCTGCACGGCGAGTTGCCTCATTGTAATTTGATGGAGCGAATGCAGCGCAGTATCCGCAGCATATTCAATATTCCGCTCTGATGTTTTCCTGAGTGTGTGAATGGGATAGAAAATACCCCGTTCATATACTCCGCCATTAAAATGATACACGGAATTCATGCCTAAATACTGACAGAATCCTGAACTTGTGAACATGGCCTTAATACTTCTCACAGCTGAGTTCTTGTTACAGTTGTATCCAGTATAGGCAATCCTTTGTGAGCTAAATCTATCAGCAGCGAAAATCTCTCTCCTATCCTGAAAGTTTGTTACAATGTATCAGTGCAGGTAAACCGTATCAGTCTGAAGTCCTAAGTGTTAAAGAGGACCTGTCATGTCCACAAAAAAGTAAAATTGACGGCAAAGTGATATAAGCAAAAATGGCGCTGGAATTAGGGGGATGGCGGGAATCAAGGTATGATGGCTTTTTTTTTACATTTTTGGGGACATAACAGGTCGTCTTTAAGATCAGAAAGGATGGTCTAGACTGAATACAATTGCTTGTTCAGTGTTTGCACAGAGCTTGCTTTGATGATACGTATTTTAGAAATTGTCATCTGTAATCTGTAGGTAAAACTAACTGCATTGTAGCAGCTCAGCTAAGATGTTAGAGGTCTATCGGTCCACAAACTTATTATCTGTTCCCAATAACAACCAGCAGAATAGTGAGTGCAGCTCTGGAGTATAATACAGGATGTAACTCAGGATCAGTACAGGATAAGTAATGTAATGTATGTAGACAGTGACTCCACCAGCAGAATAGTGAGTGCAGCTCTGGAGTATAATACAGGATATAACTCATGATCAGTACAGGATAAGTAATGTAATGTATGTACACAGTGACTCCCCCAGCAGAATAGTGAGTGCAGCTCTGGAGTGTAATACAGGATATAACTCAGGATCAGTACAGGATAAGTAATGTAATGTATGTACACAGTGACTCCACCAGCAGAATAGTGAGTGCAGCTCTGGAGTATAATACAGGATGTAACTCAGGATCAGTACAGGATAAGTAATGTATGTACACAGTGACTCCCCCAGCAGAATAGTGAGTGCAGCTCAGGAGTGTAATACAGGATATAACTCATGATCAGTACAGGATAAGTAATGTAATGTATGTATACAGTGACTCCCCAGGAGAATAGTGAGTGCAGCTCTGGAGTATAATACAGGATGTAACTCAGGATCAGTACAGGATAAGTAATGTAATGTATATACACAGTGACTCCACCAGCAGAATAGTGAGTGCAGCTCTGGAGTATAATACAGGATGTAACTCAGGATCAGTACAGGATAAGTAATGTAATGTATATACACAGTGACTCCACCAGCAGAATAGTGAGTGCAGCTCTGGAGTATAATACAGGATGTAACTCAGGATCAGTACAGGATAAGTAATGTAATGTATGTACACAGTGACTCCACCAGCAGAATAGTGAGTGCAGCTCTGGAGTATAATACAGGATGTAACTCAGGATCAGTACAGGATAAGTAATGTGATGTATCTACACAGTGACTCCACCAGCAGAATAGTGAGTGCAGCTCTGAAGTATAATACAGGATGTAGCTCAGGATCAGTACAGGATAAGTAATGTAATGTATGTACACAGTGACTTCACCAGCAGAATAGTGAGTGCAGCTCTGGAGTATAATACAGGATGTAACTCAGGATCAGTACAGGATAAGTAATGTAATGTATGTACACAGTGACTCCACCAGCAGAATAGTGAGTGCAGCTCTGGTGTATAATACAGGATGTAACTCAGAATCAGTACAAGTTATGTAATGTAATGTATGTACACAGTGACTCCACCAGCAGAATAGTGAGTGCAGCTCTGGAGTATTATACAGCATGTAACTCAGAATCAGTACAAGTTATGTAATGTCATGTATTTACAATGTGACTCAATGTCTAATTAACAATAATTCCATATATAAAAAATTGTATTCAGTGGCTATCATAACTTAGCCGTATGCCTGACTTCTCAATCTAAGGCACGGTATGTTTTTATTTTAGTGCAAGATCCTGCATACTGTCAATTTATACTTCTCTTATAAGATACTTTTGTTCCTGATACTTCGTGTAAGTATAATATTCCTCAAATCACAGCATTAATGACCTTTCATTGTAAGATAGAATATTTCTGACCTTACTATGTTACGTGTTGTATACTTGACCTTTGAATTTAAAAAAAACATTTAATGTCTCTTTTGCCAGACCCCCCCCCCCCCCACCCCCACATTGTTCCTACACACTGCAGCAATGGAAGAAAAAAATAAATCAATATCCACGGCAAAGCATTGGGGATGATTGTCCAACCTCAAGTGTTTAGTGTAGGTGAAATGGAAGTCCTGGTGGTGCACGATGTTTTATGTTTTGCATAGTTGTCACTCTTAGGCTATGTTCACACCTGCGTTGTGCTGTTCCGTTGTTCTGCTCCACCAGAGAACAAGGGAATAACGTAACCAACGGTTCCGTTGCACAAAGGATACCGCCGTTTGCCGATGGAACCCATTGTCTTTAATGGTTTCCGTTGGCTTTCCGTCAGGGTGTCCGTGATTTTACCAGACACAATAGCACAGCATGCTGCGCTATTTTCTCCGGTAAACTCCGGAAAACCCTGCTGGGTCTGCGATGGAGGCCCCTAACGTATCCTATGGCCCACATGTGAACATAGCCTTAATTGTTTTCAACCTTCAAGCAAAAGGAAACCTGAGTCAACACAAAATACCATGGACAGGTTAACCCATGGACAGTTGCGGAGCTGTTTCTGAAAAAAGCAGTCACTTATATTCCAGAAGCTAAAACATCTCTACAAGTAGCACACAATGGCAAATATAAAAGTAATTCCTGAAGAAAAGAGAAATTAAGGGATTAAAATATCGGAGTCATTTATAAGGCTCAGGGACCGATCTATAAAAATTTCTCCAAAAAGTCACTAAAGTACCAGACAAACATCTAAGGAACGGCCGGCCTCGCTTACATTCATGATTCCACCATTACAAAAAGACTGGTTAAAATTAGTATCCATGGGAGAGTTGAAAGGTGAGACGCAATGGTAACCAAGAGGAACTCAAGGCCAACCCAACTTATTGTATGGACCCAACAATATTGTATAAAAAAAAAATACATCGTATAATTTTTAGACAAGTGTAAGACTCACATTTGTCAAAAAAATTATACAATATATATTTTTTATACAATATTGTTGGGTCCATACATTAAATAGTACACATCGGTTAGTAATGGAAACTGGGAATAAATGCTTAGAATGAGAAAACGTTTTATAATATTTCTGCCTCTCTCTGCATTCTATTTCCCAAAAATATTCACAGTTTCTCAGCAGCAGTGACATCGTTAGGCCTGGACACCAGGGCACGTACTTTTTTTTTTTTTTTTTGCCCAGTGCCCCGAGCCGGCGTTCCTTGGGATACAATTTAAAAAAAAAGCAGGGGAGCAACTGCGACCATCAGGGATCAGACGTCAATCACTGTGCAGATGTGAGCTCCACATATCAAACATAGAGAAAAGCCCAACAACAAAAGATAAGTGCGGGCTTATAGAAGAGGGGAACATTTTGACTACATGGGATTATAATGTTTGGCATGGGGGCATTATGGCTGTCGTGGGGACAATCTGTGGCTGTTTTTGGAAGTATGTGGTGTAAATTGAGTGTCACTTTGGGTTCGTGGACCCACTGGGCCGTACTGCCTTGGCAGTATGGCAGCTGGTCAATAGGGCGCAGGCTACAGTCTATAGTTCGTATAGGGTACCTGTGGCAGCTCGAACAGTAGCAAGGCAGGCTCGGCTGGGACTAGGCAGCAGGTAGACATCAGGCGTGGTGTAGCAGGACAGGCGTGGTATACAGAACAGCACGACTTCACCTCAGCACAGCACTTGACCAGGATAGCACGGGATACAGGTAACAGGATACAGGAACAGGGAACATTGGGAACTGGGAAACATTAGGAGACCATTTACATAGACAAACTTAGGGTACGACAACAACACTCAGGCGTGGGAGGAAGGGGCTTCTTATAGTCCACGGTGCTATTGGCTAATTAAACATAAAAGTTTGGTACGCGCGCTGGCCCTTTAAGAGTGGGCAAGAGCGTGCGCTCGCACCCTACGGGACCCGGCCAAGGTGAGCGGAAGTGAGGAGGAGACTGGGGCCAGCGCTCGCAGATCCATGGCTGCGGGCGTCAGGAGGTGAGTGAGCCTGACGGCCCGCGGCCATGGGCATGACAGCGAGGAGCAAAAGATGTCTAGTAGACAAACTCTACAGAGGTGCGTCATAGCTGGAAGAAGCCTTCATGATGATCTGTGTTAGATGTAAAATATGAGGAAAGTGAAGGAATACAGAGAAGACGTCACCTGTGAGTCATTGGATTTAAGTGTTGTTTATTCTCTGACAACAGCTGATCAGTTTTGTATTTACCTGTTTTGTGTATGGCGGTAATAATTGTCATGTTATAACATTATTTATTTAGAGGTATGTACTTATGATGGTGCAAATTATTTGATGGTCGGGCTAAAGTGGGACATGTGCTCTACCCCGGCATTAGCTGCGCACAAGCACCCCCCACCAATGCTACAAAGTGCCCCAAGTGTTTTAATACTCTAGCAATGCACCTGCCCAGAAGTAGAAAAAAAACAACTGCCTTTTGTCGCCAAGTTATTACGTTCCATAAAGTTTCGATTTGAACTACAGCTTTAACATAAAACTTCTATGTTTAAAGATTATGTGTAAATAATTTCCGAAAATATATTACAGACGACGTCTCTTTACTTCATGTGTGGAACGGCACAAAAATGGTGCTGAAGGTATAACTCCGAGTTTTATTAGACTGGAAGATTATCCCTTTCACTCCATAAAGAAAAGAAACGATCTGAAAATAAAGAACAGGACAAAACCCTCAGTTAGAAACCAGAGATTACAAATAACAACAATAACAACAGATTAAAACCCTGGAAATATTTTATGGACCGATGAATAGTCCATAATCCCAGTTGTACATCAAGTAATTGGGGAGAAAAGACAAAACTGATCACATCCTCCTTTAATGACTATAATTGCCATAGGTTTTATAATATATTGTACACAGATTTCACCAGCCTGGAATGAATTAAAAATCAGGAGTGAGAAAAAATAGAGAAGTTTAGGACTTGTCGTTTCTGCAAAAACAATTTGTGACTTCATATTCATGTTTTCCTAAAAAAGATTACAACCAAAATTTCCAAGAAATTCAAAAATGTTTTCATATTTTTACATGGCTTGACAAATGTTTTTCTTCCTCCACCGCCTCACATGCTTCTGTTTTACTTATTACATGGACAAAAGTATGTGGACATATCTAATCTTTATAGACAAACATTGCTCTAACTATGGATCATACTGAACAGCTCAGTGACTTTACATGAGGAACTGTCAGAGGATGCCACCTGTGCCAAAAGACAGATCTGCCCCAGTCACCTGTAAGTGCTATTAATATCTGCAATATCTTCCCCAGTCACATGTAAGTGCAATCATTATCTGCTAGACCTGCTCTGTTTGCCTGCAACTGCTATTTTTATTTGCTGGATCTTCCCCGGTCACCTCTGAGTACTATCATCTGCTAGACCTGCCCCAGTCACGTGTGAGTACTATTATTATCTGCTAGATCTTCCCTGGTCACCTGTATGTGCCATTATCTTATAGGTCTGCCTGTAAGTGCTATTATTATCTGTGAGACCTGCCCCAGTCACCTGTGCTATTATTATCTGCTAGACCTGCCCCAGTCACCTGTAAGTGTTGTTATTATCAGCTAGATCTGCCCCAGTCACCTGTAAGGCCCCATGCACACAAACGTGCTTTTGTGGCCGAAATTCCCCTGAAAATCCACGGTAGAATTGCGGCCCCATTCATCCCTATGCGGCTATGCACACGACCGTGGTTTCCACGGTCCGTGCATGGCCCAGGAGCCCAGACCGCAGAAATAACGGGCATGTCTTATTACGACCGTGTTCTGCGGTCCAGGCTCATAGGAAATAATGGATGCGGCCAACTTGAAAATCACGGCCGTGCACATGGCTACGGTCGTGTGCATGAGGCCTAAGTGCTATTAATATCTGCTATATCTGTCCCGGTCACCTGAAAGTGCTATTAATATCTGCTATATCTTCCCCAGTCACATGTAAGTGAAATTATGTTTTACCAAAATCCAAATGATTAAGATGTGCATATAGGATTAATTGACATAATTCAAAACAGTGGTATTATTTAGTCACTATATATGTAATCATGGTGTGGCTGTATTATTCAGTAACATTATGATGGTATTATTCAGTCACTATATGGTGGTAATATGTGGTTATGGCGTGGAGGTATTATTCAGTAACAGTATGGGGGTATTATTCAGTAACAGTATGGGTGTATTATTCAGTAACAGTATGGGGGTATTATTCAGTAACAGTATGGGGGTATTATTCAGTCACTATGTGGTTATGGTGTGGTGGTATTATTCAGTAACAGTATGGGGGTATTATTTAGTCACTATGTGGTTGTAATATGTAATCATGGTGTGGATGTATTATTCAGTAAAAGTATAGGAGTATTATTCAGTCACTATGTGGTTATGGTGTGGCGGTATTATTCAGTAACAGTATGGGGATATTATTCAGTCACTATGTGGTCATGATGTGGCGGTATTATTCAGTAACAGTATGGGGGTATTATTCAGTAACAGTATGGGGGTATTATTCAGTCACTATGTGGTTATGGTGTGGTGGTGGTATTATTCAGTAACAGTATGAGGGTATTATTCAGTGACTATGTGGTCATGATGTGGCGGTATTATTCAGTAACAGTATGGGGGTATTATTCAGTCACTATGTGATAATGATGTGGCTGTATTATTCAGTAACAGTATGGGGGTATTATTCAGTCACTATGTGGTTATGGTGTGGCGGTATTATTCAGTAACAGTATGGGGTTATTATTCAGTCACTATGTGGTTATGGTGTGGTGGTATTATTCAGTAACAGTATGGGTGTATTATTCAGTCACTATGTGGTTATGGTGTAGAAGTATTATTCAGTAACTGTATGGGGGTATTATTCAGTCACTATGTGGTTATGGTGTGGCGGTATTATTCAGTAACAGTATGGGGGTATTATTCAGTCACTATGTGGTTATGGTGTGGTGGTATTATTCAGTAACAGTATGAGGGTATTATTCAGTGACTATGTGGTCATGATGTGGCGGTATTATTCAGTAACAGTATGGGGGTATTATTCAGTCACTATGTGGTTATGGTGTGGCGGTATTATTCAGTAACAGTATGGGGATATTATTCAGTCACTATGTGGTTATGGTGTGGTGGTATTATTCAGTAACCGTATGGGGGTATTAATCAGTCACTATGTGGTTATGGTGTGGTGGTATTATTCAGTAACAGTATGGGGGTATTATTCAGTCACTATGTGGTTATGGTGTGGTGGTATTATTCAGTAACAGTATGAGGGTATTATTCAGTGACTATGTGGTCATGATGTGGCGGTATTATTCAGTAACAGTATGGGGGTATTATTCAGTCACTATGTGATAATGATGTGGCTGTATTATTCAGTAACAGTATGGGGGTATTATTCAGTCACTATGTGATAATGATGTGGCTGTATTATTCAGTAACAGTATGGGGTATTATTCAGTCATGTGTTGGTAATATGTGGTCATGGTGTGGAGGAATTATTCAGTAAAATTATGGGGGTATTATACAGTCAGTATGTGGTTATGTTGTGGAGGTATTCTTCACTATCGGTATGGGGGTATTATTCAGTCACTATGTGGTGGTAATATGTAGTCATGGTGTGGAGGCTTCACTCCTTAACAGTATGGTAGTATTACTCAGTAATAGTATGGTGTTATTATACAGTCATTATGTGGTAGTGATATGTGGTCATGATGTGGAGGTATCACTCAGTAATAGTATGGTACTATTATTCAGTCACTATGTGGTGGTAATATGTGGTCATGGTGTGGAGGTATTATTCAGTAACAGTATGGGGCATTATTCAGTCACTATGTGGTTATGGTGTGGAGGTATTATTTAGTAACAATATGGGGATATTATTTAGTCACTATGTGGTTATAGTATGGCGGTATTATTCAGTAACAGTACCGTGGTATTATTCAGTCATTATGTGGTCATGGTGTGGAGGTATCACTCAGTAACAGTATGGTAGTATTCAGTCACTATGTGGTGGTAATATGTGGTCATGGTGTGGCGGTATTATTCAGTAACAGTATGGGGGTATTATTCAGTCACTATGTGGTTATGGTGTGGAGATAGTATTCAGTAACAGTATGGGGGTATTATTCAGTCACTATGTGGTTATGGTGTGGAAGTATTATTCAGTAACAGTGTGGGGGTATTATTCAGTAACACTATGGGGGTATTATTTAGTAACTATGTGGTTCTGGTATGGCTGTATTATTCAGTAATAGTTTGGGAGTATTATTCAGTCACTATGTGGTTATGGTGTGGCAGTATTATTCAGTAACAGTATATTGGTATTATTCGGTCACTATGTGGTTAAGGTGTGGAGGTATTATTCAGTAACAGTATGGTGGTATTATTCAGTCATTATGTGGTGGTAATATGTGGTCATGGTGTGGCGGAATTATTCAGTAACATTATGGTGCTATTATTCAGTCACGATGTGATTATGGTGTGGCGGTATTATACAGTAACAGTATGGTGGTATTATTCAGTCACTATGTGATTATGGTGTGGCGGTATTATTTAGTAACAGTATGGGGATATTATTCAGTCACTATGTGATTATGGTGTGGTGGTATTATTCAGTAACAGTATGAGGGTATTATTCAGTCACTATGTGGTTATGGTGTGGAGGTATTATTCAGTAACAGTATGGGGGTATTATTCAGTCACTATGTGGTTATGGTGTGGCGGTATTATTCAGTAACAGTATGGGGATATTATTCAGTCACTATGTGGTTATGGTGTGGTGGTATTATTCAGTAACCGTATGGGGGTATTAATCAGTCACTATGTGGTTATGGTGTGGTGGTATTATTCAGTAACAGTATGGGGGTATTATTCAGTCACTATGTGGTTATGGTGTGGTGGTATTATTCAGTAACAGTATGAGGGTATTATTCAGTGACTATGTGGTCATGATGTGGCGGTATTATTCAGTAACAGTATGGGGGTATTATTCAGTCACTATGTGGTTATGGTGTGGTGGTATTATTCAGTAACAGTATGAGGGTATTATTCAGTGACTATGTGGTCATGATGTGGCGGTATTATTCAGTAACAGTATGGGGGTATTATTCAGTCACTATGTGATAATGATGTGGCTGTATTATTCAGTAACAGTATGGGGGTATTATTCAGTCACTATGTGGTTATGGTGTGGCGGTATTATTCAGTAACAGTATGGGGTTATTATTCAGTCACTATGTGGTTATGGTGTGGTGGTATTATTCAGTAACAGTATGGGTGTATTATTCAGTCACTATGTGGTTATGGTGTAGAAGTATTATTCAGTAACTGTATGGGGGTATTATTCAGTCACTATGTGGTTATGGTGTGGCGGTATAATTCAGTAACAGTATGGGGTTATTATTCAGTCACTATGTGATTATGGTGTGGTGGTATTATTCAGTAACAGTATGGGTGTATTATTCAGTCACTAAGTAGTTATGGTGTGGCGGTATTCTTCAGTAACAGTATGGGGGTATTATTCAGTCACTATGTGGTTATGGTGTGGAGGTATTATTCAGTAACAGTATGGGGGTATTATTCAGTCACTATGTGATAATGATGTGGCTGTATTATTCAGTAACAGTATGGGGTATTATTCAGTCATGTGTTGGTAATATGTGGTCATGGTGTGGAGGAATTATTCAGTAAAATTATGGGGGTATTATACAGTCAGTATGTGGTTATGTTGTGGAGGTATTCTTCACTATCGGTATGGGGGTATTATTCAGTCACTATGTGGTGGTAATATGTAGTCATGGTGTGGAGGCTTCACTCCTTAACAGTATGGTAGTATTACTCAGTAATAGTATGGTGTTATTATACAGTCATTATGTGGTAGTGATATGTGGTCATGATGTGGAGGTATCACTCAGTAATAGTATGGTACTATTATTCAGTCACTATGTGGTGGTAATATGTGGTCATGGTGTGGAGGTATTATTCAGTAACAGTATGGGGCATTATTCAGTCACTATGTGGTTATGGTGTGGAGGTATTATTTAGTAACAATATGGGGATATTATTTAGTCACTATGTGGTTATAGTATGGCGGTATTATTCAGTAACAGTACCGTGGTATTATTCAGTCATTATGTGGTCATGGTGTGGAGGTATCACTCAGTAACAGTATGGTAGTATTCAGTCACTATGTGGTGGTAATATGTGGTCATGGTGTGGCGGTATTATTCAGTAACAGTATGGGGGTATTATTCAGTCACTATGTGGTTATGGTGTGGAGATAGTATTCAGTAACAGTATGGGGGTATTATTCAGTCACTATGTGGTTATGGTGTGGAAGTATTATTCAGTAACAGTGTGGGGGTATTATTCAGTAACACTATGGGGGTATTATTTAGTAACTATGTGGTTCTGGTATGGCTGTATTATTCAGTAATAGTTTGGGAGTATTATTCAGTCACTATGTGGTTATGGTGTGGCAGTATTATTCAGTAACAGTATATTGGTATTATTCGGTCACTATGTGGTTAAGGTGTGGAGGTATTATTCAGTAACAGTATGGTGGTATTATTCAGTCATTATGTGGTGGTAATATGTGGTCATGGTGTGGAGGTATTATTCAGTAACAGTATGGGGCATTATTCAGTCACTTTGTGGTTATGGTGTGGAGGTATTATTTAGTAACAATGTGGGGATATTATTTAGTCACTATGTGGTTATAGTATGGCGGTATTATTCAGTAACAGTACCGTGGTATTATTCAGTCATTATGTGGTCATGGTGTGGAGGTATCACTCAGTAACAGTATGGTAGTATTCAGTCACTATGTGGTGGTAATATGTGGTCATGGTGTGGCGGTATTATTCAGTAACAGTATGGGGATATTATTCAGTCACTATGTGGTTATGGTGTGGAGATAGTATTCAGTAACAGTATGGGGGTATTATTCAGTCACTATGTGGTTATGGTGTGGAAGTATTATTCAGTAACAGTGTGGGGGTATTATTCAGTAACACTATGGGGGTATTATTCAGTAACTATGTGGTTCTGGTATGGCTGTATTATTCAGTAATAGTTTGGGAGTATTATTCAGTCACTATGTGGTTATGGTGTGGCAGTATTATTCAGTAACAGTATATTGGTATTATTCGGTCACTATGTGGTTAAGGTGTGGAGGTATTATTCAGTAACAGTATGGTGGTATTATTCAGTCATTATGTGGTGGTAATATGTGGTCATGGTGTGGCGGAATTATTCAGTAACATTATGGTGCTATTATTCAGTCACGATGTGATTATGGTGTGGCGGTATTATACAGTAACAGTATGGTGGTATTATTCAGTCACTATGTGATTATGGTGTGGCGGTATTATTTAGTAACGGTATGAGGTATTATTCAGTCACTATGTGGTTATGGTGTGGAGGTATTACTCAGAAACTGTATGGGTGTATTATTCAGTCACTATGTGGTGGTTAAGGTGTGGTGGTATTATTCAGTAACAGTATGTGAGTGTTATTCAGTCACTATGTGGTTATGGTGTGGCAGTATTATTCAGTAACAGTATGGGGGTATTATTCAGTCACTATGTGGTTCTGCTGTGATGTATTATCCAGTAACTGTATGGAGGTATTATTCAATCACTATGTGGTAATGGTGTGGCTGTATTATTCATTAACAGTATGGTAGTATTATTTAGTCACTATGTGTTGGTTATATGTGGCTATGGTGTGGGGGTATTATTCAGTAACACTATGGGGGTATTATTCAGTAACAGTATGGGGGTATTATTCAGTCACTATGTGGTTATGGTGTGGCGGTATTATTTAGTAACAGTATGGGGGTATTATTCAGTCACTATGTGGTTATGGTGTGGAGGTATTATCCAGTAACAGTATGGCGGTATTATTCAGTCACTATGTGGTTATGGTGTGGAGGTATTATTCAGTAACAGTATGGTGGTATTATTCAGTCACTATGTGGTAATGGTGTGGCTGTATTATTCATTAACAGTATGGTAGTATTATTTAGTCACTATGTGTTGGTTATATGTGGTTATGGTGTGGGGGTATTATTCAGTAACACTATGGGGGTATTATTCAGTAACAGTATGGGGGTATTATTCTGTCACTATGTTGTCATTGTGTGGCGCTATTATTCAGCTACAGTATGGGGGTACTATTCAGTAACAGTATGGAGGTATTATTCAGTTACTATGTGGTAATGGTGTGGAAGTATTATTCAGTAGCAGTATGTGGGTATTATTCAGTCACTATGTGGTTCTTGTGTGGCTGTATTATTCATTAACGGTACGGTTGTATTATTCAGTCACTATGTGGTTATGGTGTGGCGGTATTATTCAGTAACATTATGGGGTATTATTCAGTCACAATGTGGTTATGTTGTGGCAGTATTATTCAGTAACAGTATGGTGGTATTATTCAGTCACTATGTGGTTATGGTGTGGAGGTATAATTCAGTAACAGTATGGGGTATTATTCAGTCACTATGTGGTTATGGTGTGGAGGTGTTATTCAGTAACGGTATAGTGGTATTATTCAGACACTATGTGGTTATGGTGCGGCGGTATTATTCAGTAACAGTATGGGGGTATTATTCAGTCACTATGTGGTTATGGTGTGGTGGTATTATTCAGTAACAGCATGGTGGTATTATTCAGTCACTATGTGGTTATGGTGTGGAGGTATTATTCAGTAACAGCATGGTGGTATTATTCAGTCACTATGTGGTTATGGTGTGGTGGTATTATTCAGTAACAGTATGGAGGTATTATTCAGTCACTATGTGGTTATGGTGTGGTGGTATTATTCAGTAACAGTGTAGCAGTATTATTCAGTCACTATGTGGTTATGATGTGGCGGTATTATTCAGTAACAGTATGATGGTATTATTCAGTCACTATGTGGTTATGGTGTGGTGGTATTATTCAGTAACAGCATGGTGGTATTATTCAGTCACTATGTGGTTATGGTGTGGTGGTATTATTCAGTAACAGTATGGAGGTATTATTCAGTCACTATGTGGTTATGGTGTGGTGGTATTATTCAGTAACAGTGTAGCAGTATTATTCAGTCACTATGTGGTTATGATGTGGCGGTATTATTCAGTAACAGTATGATGGTATTATTCAGTCACTATGTGGTTATGGTGTGGCGGCATTATTCAGTAACAGTATGGAGGTATTATTCAGTCACTATGTGGTTATGGTGTGGTGGTATTATTCAGTAACAGCATGGGGGTATTATTCAGTCACTATGTGGTTATGGTGTGGCGGTATTATTCAGTAACAGTATGGGGTATTATTCAGTTACTATGTGGTTATGGTTGGGTATTATTCAGTAACAGTATGGGGATATTATTCAGTCACGATGTGATTATGGTGTGGCGGTATTATACAGTAACAGTATGGTGGTATTATTCAGTCACTATGTGATTATGGTGTGGCGGTATTATTTAGTAACGGTATGAGGTATTATTCAGTCACTATGTGGTTATGGTGTGGAGGTATTACTCAGAAACTGTATGGGTGTATTATTCAGTCACTATGTGGTGGTTAAGGTGTGGTGGTATTATTCAGTAACAGTATGTGAGTGTTATTCAGTCACTATGTGGTTATGGTGTGGCAGTATTATTCAGTAACAGTATGGGGGTATTATTCAGTCACTATGTGGTTCTGCTGTGATGTATTATCCAGTAACTGTATGGAGGTATTATTCAATCACTATGTGGTAATGGTGTGGCTGTATTATTCATTAACAGTATGGTAGTATTATTTAGTCACTATGTGTTGGTTATATGTGGCTATGGTGTGGGGGTATTATTCAGTAACACTATGGGGGTATTATTCAGTAACAGTATGGGGGTATTATTCAGTCACTATGTGGTTATGGTGTGGCGGTATTATTTAGTAACAGTATGGGGGTATTATTCAGTCACTATGTGGTTATGGTGTGGAGGTATTATCCAGTAACAGTATGGCGGTATTATTCAGTCACTATGTGGTTATGGTGTGGAGGTATTATTCAGTAACAGTATGGTGGTATTATTCAGTCACTATGTGGTAATGGTGTGGCTGTATTATTCATTAACAGTATGGTAGTATTATTTAGTCACTATGTGTTGGTTATATGTGGTTATGGTGTGGGGGTATTATTCAGTAACACTATGGGGGTATTATTCAGTAACAGTATGGGGGTATTATTCTGTCACTATGTTGTCATTGTGTGGCGCTATTATTCAGCTACAGTATGGGGGTACTATTCAGTAACAGTATGGAGGTATTATTCAGTTACTATGTGGTAATGGTGTGGAAGTATTATTCAGTAGCAGTATGTGGGTATTATTCAGTCACTATGTGGTTCTTGTGTGGCTGTATTATTCATTAACGGTACGGTTGTATTATTCAGTCACTATGTGGTTATGGTGTGGCGGTATTATTCAGTAACATTATGGGGTATTATTCAGTCACAATGTGGTTATGTTGTGGCAGTATTATTCAGTAACAGTATGGTGGTATTATTCAGTCACTATGTGGTTATGGTGTGGAGGTATAATTCAGTAACAGTATGGGGTATTATTCAGTCACTATGTGGTTATGGTGTGGAGGTGTTATTCAGTAACGGTATAGTGGTATTATTCAGACACTATGTGGTTATGGTGCGGCGGTATTATTCAGTAACAGTATGGGGGTATTATTCAGTCACTATGTGGTTATGGTGTGGTGGTATTATTCAGTAACAGCATGGTGGTATTATTCAGTCACTATGTGGTTATGGTGTGGAGGTATTATTCAGTAACAGCATGGTGGTATTATTCAGTCACTATGTGGTTATGGTGTGGTGGTATTATTCAGTAACAGTATGGAGGTATTATTCAGTCACTATGTGGTTATGGTGTGGTGGTATTATTCAGTAACAGTGTAGCAGTATTATTCAGTCACTATGTGGTTATGATGTGGCGGTATTATTCAGTAACAGTATGATGGTATTATTCAGTCACTATGTGGTTATGGTGTGGCGGCATTATTCAGTAACAGTATGGAGGTATTATTCAGTCACTATGTGGTTATGGTGTGGTGGTATTATTCAGTAACAGCATGGGGGTATTATTCAGTCACTATGTGGTTATGGTGTGGCGGTATTATTCAGTAACAGTATGGGGTATTATTCAGTTACTATGTGGTTATGGTTGGGTATTATTCAGTAACAGTATGGGGATATTATTCAGTCACTATGTGGTTATGGTGTGGTGGTATTATTCAGTAACCGTATGGGGGTATTAATCAGTCACTATGTGGTTATGGTGTGGTGGTATTATTCAGTAACAGTATGGGGGTATTATTCAGTCACTATGTGGTTATGGTGTGGTGGTATTATTCAGTAACAGTATGAGGGTATTATTCAGTCACTATGTGGTTATGGTGTGGAGATAGTATTCAGTAACAGTATTGGGGTATTATTCAGTCACTATGTGGTTATGGTGTGGTGGTATTATTCAGTAACAGTATGGTGGTATTATTTAGTCACTATGTGGTTATGGTGTGGCAGTATTATTCAGTAACAGTATGGGGGTATTATTCAGTCACTATGTGGTTCTTGTGTGGCGGTATTATTCAGTAATAGTATGGGGGTATTATTCAGTCACTATGTGTTCATGGTCTGGCGGTATTATTCATTAACCGTATGGTGGTATTATTCAGTCGCTAAGTGGTGGTAATATGTGATCATGGTGTGGTGGTATTGTATGTCCCCTGTATAGTGGTATCATTGGTAAATGGTATACTGGGATTTTAGTAACAGTATAATAATTTTTGTTCCTTGTATAGTGGTATTATGTAGTAACATTATGACTGTATAATTTATAAATATATTATCATACATAGAATGTTGTCTTTAATCTACATAGTCTTTGAAACTTGCAATGCCACTGTTGCCTGCACATCCTGGCAACAAGGGGGGGGGCAGGTGCAGAATTTGCCCTGGGGCCAACAGGACTCCAGTAACGCTCTTCCATAGAAGCTTTTATTGGGACCCGGAAGCTGAAGGTGGCTATCTCCATTGTTTAAAGGGAACCTGTCAGCGCATTTATGCAGACACTAAGAGAATGGAGGCAAGAACCAAAGAGATAAAATATAAAACGGGAATGGTATCAAGAGATGATAGGAGGTACCACAAAAGAAAATTCACTGTTATATGCATGCTGAATCCCAAAATCACAGCCTAGTTCAGTGCTTCCCATGCATTCTGTTTAGGGTTACCTCAGAAGAAAGTACCAGCGAGACATCTCACATTCATATTAGGGTTGGGTCTTCCCCATGAGAAGAATATTTTTGTCAGGGATTCCTCATCTGTAAAAAGTTTGATCATTTTTGGCCTAGTTCCTTCAATCCATAGTTGATGGAGTTGGGTATAACCAAGTGGGACCCATCCAAGTCTGGGGAGGTCAAACCTTGGGGTCCGAGTTTTAAGATACCAAACGTATAGAACCCCTTTAAGTTCTGCAACAATTGACTTGTTAAGGTGCAACATGCCTCATACGCTACATCGATGACATCACAAATAACCTATTATTATTATTATGATCTCATTTATAGGTTTTTGCACAGAGAGAATGATGACTTCTATATTTTATACTTTATTATCGGCAGCGTAGTCAAACATTGAAGAAAATCTCCAGGAATATTGCAGCATAGAACAGGTTAGAGGGATCAGCAGAAACGTGCTACAACCATCTAACAGTGCGCGGTGACTGGGAGCTCAGGGACACGGAGCAAAATCATAAATTCCCTTTGAAGTTCACCTAAAATACTGCGCGTCCTCTCTCCCCCTCCCTTCCCCTCGATCTCTCTATGGTCTCGGAAACAGCAGTGACACAGCAATGCAAATGACGGACCCGGCTGGAAAGCATAAACAGTGGCTTCAGACGATTGCAATAATATAGGCTGGGTGGAGAAGGCTATAATGCGGAGGGAACTGTGTATCCACCATTAATTCTCTACGCATTTCTTTATTTTGGCATTCGTCGCTTCTCGACCGTTTTCCTGCAAAAAAAAATTCAAATTGAAAATGGCATATAGAATTTGGCAGCTTTTTATTTTTTTTCTTCTGTGCCTTTGATGTATCCAGGATTTAATTTCAGATAATAAGGGGTTATCCGCAGCTCAGGAGCTTGCACGGAATAAAAGACGCACGTGATTTGCATTGTTAAATTGTATTTCCTCTCCACCTCCCTCCCATATCAACAAAGAAGGTGATTGATTTTATAATATCCCCCCTCCCGTTTATAGCATCATCTCTCGCGCCTTTCACCAGCAGCCTGGCAGGGTGTGGTTGATGCTGACATTCTGCAAAAGATTACATTTAAAAAGCCTCTCGCCCTCCCTCTTCCCTCTTCTTGCATATGAACATTAGACCCGTATTGACATTGACGTGTTCCCCCTGTGACGCCCCCAACACTATCACAAAGACACTACCCGGTGTAAGAGGAATCTGTTCTTGGAGTCTTGTGCACTGATAAAAACATGAGAGGAGACATTTTAATGTTAGTTCCTAAAAGTTCTGCGCAACCCAAACCCCAATGTCTTCGTACGTCATGACACGTGACACCGGACACGTGATGATAAAGTTTGCGTGTATAAAAAAGGTTTTCTCGAAATTCAATCTCCAGTGGTGGGAAGATGCATCTACATAGTCTGGCCTGGTTTTGGAACTGGTATTTGTAGAGAAGACATGCACATAGATGGCGCCTGAAGGTTACCCATTAAGATGTTCTTCACGTAGAATGGAGAAGGTGAATATTCAATGGTCATATCAGCAAAAATATGCTGCTCCCCCATCAAAAGCTGGTATTGACCCCTGGCAGATATGGGCGGTTGCAATCAATATCCATCATAGTTGGCTGTCACTAAGGATGACCAAATCTTTGTAGATAGCACTGCCTGCCGATGAGGAAAGGTGGGGTTGGGCCAATCTGCTTGTCTAAGGCCAGCAGTTGTGTTGATACATTAAAGGGGGGTTTTCACGAAAATATTTGTCAGATTCATATCATTCAATAGGATGTGACACAAAAGTTAGGTTATTCAGAGTCTCCATTACAGTTTACCAGAGGTAAGGAAACAACATGCCCATTCGACTGCTTTAATAAATACTGTAAGTTATAATGTAGAGCGCCTGGTTCTCCTCTCTCCTCCCAGATCTAAACTCATGGTTAGTGGGGGTCCTAGTTGATGAAATATTTATGGCATGTGCTATGTACAGGACAGGGCCGATTCTAGCTTTACTGCTGCCTAAGGCAAAAATTTAAATGACGCCCTCCCCCAGTTTTGACTAACATCCTCCTGGCCATTTTACCTTACTACCAGCCTCTTCCAAGTCTCACTGATGCACAATTACCTAAATGTACTTAACGGGCATGCGCGATGCAGCGATGAAGCCGGGTAAAGTACACCGCACTGCTTATGCCCAGGACTACAAGGCAACGGCACATCCATGGGACATAGAATGGCCAGGGGCATGTCAATCAAGTGTGGAAAGGCGGGTTTGTAGACCGGACTGCATGACGCTTCAGGATAGCGGCACTGCCCCATGAATCTTTAAAAGGTAGTTACCATACAACGCATGCCGTTCATACATATATACAGCACCAGAACAAGGCTCAGGACATAAATACAGACCAGAACCAAGCCCAGTACATAAATACAGTACCAGAAACAAGCTCAGTACATATATACAGCACCAGAACAAAGCTCAGTACATATATACAGATAAAGAACCAAGCTTAGTACATATATACAGAACAAGAACAAAGCTCAGTACATAAATACAGCACCGGAACCACGCACAATACATATATACAGCACCAGAACAAAGCTCGGTACATATATACAGCACCAGAACAAAGCTCAGGACATATATACAGCACCAGAACAAAGCTCAGGACATATATACAGCAACAGAACAAAGCTTAGTACATAAATACAGCACCAGAACAAAGCTCAGTACATATATATACAGCACCAGAACCAAGCTCAGTACATATATTCATAAAGCACCAGAACAGAGCTCAGTAAATGAATACAGCACCAGAACCAAGATCAGTACATATATGGAGCACCAGAACCAAGCTTAGAACATAAATACAGCACCAGAACTAAGCTCCTACATTTATACAGTACGTACATTATAGCGTGTTATAGTGACCGTATAACCAAGCTCAGCACATATATACAGCACCAGAACAATGCTCAGCACATATATACAGCAACAGAACCAAGCTCAGTACATCTATACAGCACCAGACCTAAGCTCAGTACATAAATACAGCACCAGACTAAAAAGTTCAGGACATATATATACAGTAGCAGAACCAATATCAGTACATATATACAACAGAACAAAGCTCAGTACATATATACAGTACCAGAACCAATATCAGTACATATATACAGCACCAGAATAAAGCTCTGTACATAAATAAGGCACCAGAACAATACCAGCACAAATACAGTATAGAGAAAATTTGCAAAGTCAGTTTAACCCTTGCCATATAAATTTGAATGACGTGAAACTAGAGCTCCCAGTATGGCCTGAATAAAGTTAGGATGTATTGGGAGTTACTGTTTTACAAAAAAAAGAATGACACCCACCCACCCATCATCTCTCTTCAGATCATACAGGGAATCCAGTACTAATCAGTCAGAGGCAGAATAAACATTTACATTCAGTGACTCACAGGTTACATCTTCTCAGATTGGAGTGGTGTTCTTCCCTTTTCTCTTCTCCATGTGGTCCAGACAACCGTGACGACTTTTCCAGGATACAACTCACCTTTGCAGAGCTTACTGCTCCTCAATTTTAAACACATCCGCACCTATATACTAACAAAAAATCCTCATAGTGCCACACACTGCACCCCTGATTATAATAGCACCATACTTTGTGCCACACACTGTGCTCCTGTATATACTGCCACATACTGTGCCTCTTAATATATTTCTGTCACACATTCTGCACCCGGAATACAATTGCATCAAAGACTGTGGTCCATGAACATAAAGCACCACATACAGTGCCCGCTGTAGTGTCACATAGTGCCACTTATAGATAGAGACACACAGAGTGCCCCTGTAGATAGTGTGAAATACAATGCCATCTGTAGATAGTGCCACAGATAGTTCCGACTGTAGATAGTGTCACTTGTAGATAGTGCCACACATTTCCCCCTGTAGAAAGCATCACACAGTGTCCCCTGTAGATAGTGCCCCATACACAGTGCCCCCTGTGAATAGTGTCACACAGTGCCTCATGTAGGTAGTGCCTCCCGTTGATAGTGCCTCCTGTAGATATTGTCCCACAGTGCCCCCTGTAGATAGTATCCCCTGTAGATAGTGTCACACAGTGCCTCCTGTACATAGTTCCACACAAGGTGCTCGAATAAAACAAATAAACAAACTCACCTTCATCTGGTCCCACACTGTACAGCGACACTGGCCTTTCTTCTGCTAACCATGAATTCTCCTTCAAGTGTTGAATGGTGGGGCAGGAAACTGATGGTTCCCTTGCTCCTACCAGCGCTGGATACTGATAGCATCTGTTTGGGTGAGTTCGGCCATGCAGCCACCTCAGACGCCCTGTAGGCCATCTGAGGCGAGATGCTCATCTCACCTAATGGCAGATGCAGTGGTACAAAATTAGAAAAACATGGCAACATTTTTCCAGAAACAGCAACACACCAGTCCACAGATGGTGTATGGTTTTTCGGAGAAAGTGGCCAATGTTTTCTAATCCTGTAGAACCCCTTTAAGTTAAAATAACAGTCAGTCTCGTGTTTAAAGAGGTTTTCCCACCATTGAACTGTTTTTCCTACAACACTGTTTTTGGTATATTTTTCTACAAAAATACTCTTTAACCCCTTGAGAACACAGCCTGTTTTCACCTAATGGACCAGGTCATTTTTTTCAAATCTGACATGTGTCACTTTATGTGATAATAACTTGGGAATGCTTTTATTTTTTAGCACGATTCTGAGTTTGTTTTCTCATGACACATTGTACTTTAAGTTAGTGGTAAAATCTGGTCGATACATTCAGTATTTATTTGTGAAAAAGACCAAAATTTTGAGAAAATTTGCATTTTTCTAAATTTAAATGTATCTACTTGTTAGACAGATAGTAATACCACATATGTAAGCTGTGTGGAGTACATCAGGGTATATGTAAGCTGTGTGGAGTACATCAGGGTATATGCAAGCTGTGTGGAGTACATCAGGGTATATGTAATATGTGAGGAGTACATTAGGGTATGTGTAAGCTGTGTGGAGTACATCAGGGTGTATGTGAGCTGTGTGGAGTACATCAGGGTATATGTAAGCTGTGAGGAGTACATCAGGGTATATGTAATATGTGAGGAGTACATCAGGGTATGTGTAATCTGTGCGGAGTACATCAGGGTATATGTAAACTGTGTGGAGTACATCAGGGTATATGTAAGCTGTGTGCAGTACATCAGGGTATATGTAAGCTGTGCGGAGTACATCAGGATATATGTAATATGTGAGGAGTACATCAGGGTATATGTAAGCAGTGAGGAGTACATCAGGGCATATGTAATATATGAGGAGTACATCAGGGTATATGTAAGCTGTGAGGAGTACATCAGGGTATATGTAATCTGTGCGGAGTACATCAGGGTATATGTAATCTGTGAGGAGTACATCAGGGTATATTTAAGCTGTGCGGAGCACATCAGGGTATATGTAAACTGTGCGGAGTACATCAAGGCATATGTAAGCTGTGTGGAGTACATCAGGGTATATGTAAGATGTGAGGAGTACATCAGGGTATATGTAAGCTGGGCGGAGTACATCAGGGTATATGTAAGCTGTGCGGAGTACATCAGGGTATATGTAATATGTGTGGAGTACATCAGGGTATATGTAATCTGTGAGGAGTACATCAGGGTATATGTAAACTGTGTGGAGTACATCAGGGTATATGTAAGCTGTGAGGAGTACATCAGGGTATATGTAATCTGTGCGGAGTACATCAGGGTATATGTAATATGTGCGGAGTACATCAGGGTATATGTAAACTGTGAGGAGTACATCAGGGTATATGTAATCTGTGAGGAGTACATCAGGGTATATGTAAGCTGTGCAGAGTACATCAGGGTATATTTAATCTGTGTGGAGTACATCAGGGTATATGTAAGCTGTGCGGAGTACATCAGGGTATATGTAATCTGTGAGGAGTACATCAGGGTATATGTAATCTGTGTGGAGTACATCAGGGTATATGTAAGCTGTGCGGAGTACATCAGGGTATATGTAATATGTGCAGAGTACATCAGGGTATATGTAAGCTGTGTGGAGTACATCAGGGTATATGTAATCTGTGTGGAGTACATCAGGGTATATGTAAGCCGTGAGCAGTACATCAGGGTATAAGTAAGCTGTGAGGAGTATGTCAGGGTATATGTAAGCTGTGAGGAGTACATAAGGGTATATGTAAGCTGTGCGGAGTACATCAGGGTATATGTAATATGTGAGGAGTACATCAGGGTATATGTGATCTGTGTGGAGTACATCAGAGTATATGTAAGCTGTGCGGAGTACATCAGGGTATATGTAATATGTGAGGAGTACATCAGGGTATATGTAATATGTGAGGAGTACATCAGGGTATATGTAATATGTGAGGAGTACATCAGGGTATATGTAATATGTGAGGAGTAAATCAGGGTATATGTAATCTGTGAGGAGTACATCAGGGTATATGTAAACTGTGCAGAGTACATCGGGGTATATGTTAGCTGTGCGGAATACATCAGGGTATATGTAAGCTGTGTGGAGTACATCAAGGTATATGTAAGCTGTGCGGAGTACATCAGGGTATATGTAATCTGTGCGGAGTACATCAGGGTATATGTAATATATGAGGAGTACATCAGGGTATATGTAATATGTGAGGAGTACATCAGGGTATATGTAAGCTGTGCGGAGTACATCAGGGTATATGTAAGCAGTGAGGAGTACATCAGGGTATATGTAATCTGTGCGGAGTACATCAGGGTATATGTAAGCTGTGCGGAGTACATCAAGGTATATGTAAGCTGTGCGGAGTACATCAGGGTATATGTAATATATGAGGAGTACATCAGGGTATATGTAAGCTGTGTGGAGCACATCAGGGTATATGTAAGCTGTGCGGAGTACATCAAGGTATATGTAAACTGTGCGGAGTACATCAGGGTATATGTAATCTGTGAGGAGTACATCAGGGTATATGTAATCTGTGTGGAGTACATCAGGGTATATGTAAGCTGTGAGGAGTACATCAGGGTATATGTAATCTGTGTGGAGTACATCAGGGTATATGTAAGCTGTGAGCAGTACATCAGGGTATAAGTAAGCTGTGAGGAGTATGTCAGGGTATATGTAAGCTGTGAGGAGTACATCAGGGTATATGTAAGCTGTGCGGAGTACATCAGGGTATATGTAATATGTGAGGAGTACATCAGGGTATATGTGATCTGTGTGGAGTACATCAGGGTATATGTAAGCTGTGCGGAGTACATCAGGGTATATGTAAGCTGTGCGGAGTACATCAGGGTATATGTAATATGTGTGAAGTACATCAGGGTATATGTAATCTGTGAGGAGTACATCAGGGTATATGTAATATGTGAGGAGTAAATCAGGGTATATGTAATCTGTGAGGAGTACATCAGGGTATATGTAAACTGTGCAGAGTACATCGGGGTATATGTTAGCTGTGCGGAATACATCAGGGTATATGTAAGCTGTGTGGAGTACATCAAGGTATATGTAAGCTGTGCGGAGTACATCAGGGTATATGTAATCTGTGCGGAGTACATCAGGGTATATGTAATATATGAGGAGTACATCAGGGTATATGTAATATGTGAGGAGTACATCAGGGTATATGTAAGCTGTGCGGAGTACATCAGGGTATATGTAAGCAGTGAGGAGTACATCAGGGTATATGTAATCTGTGCGGAGTACATCAGGGTATATGTAAGCTGTGCGGAGTACATCAAGGTATATGTAAGCTGTGCGGAGTACATCAGGGTATATGTAATATATGAGGAGTACATCAGGGTATATGTAAGCTGTGTGGAGCACATCAGGGTATATGTAAGCTGTGCGGAGTACATCAAGGTATATGTAAACTGTGCGGAGTACATCAGGGTATATGTAATCTGTGAGGAGTACATCAGGGTATATGTAATCTGTGTGGAGTACATCAGGGTATATGTAAGCTGTGAGGAGTACATCAGGGTATATGTAATCTGTGTGGAGTACATCAGGGTATATGTAAGCTGTGAGCAGTACATCAGGGTATAAGTAAGCTGTGAGGAGTATGTCAGGGTATATGTAAGCTGTGAGGAGTACATCAGGGTATATGTAAGCTGTGTGGAGTACATCAGGGTATATGTAATATGTGAGGAGTACATCAGGGTATATGTGATCTGTGTGGAGTACATCAGGGTATATGTAAGCTGTGCGGAGTACATCAGGGTATATGTAAGCTGTGCGGAGTACATCAGGGTATATGTAATATGTGTGAAGTACATCAGGGTATATGTAATCTGTGAGGAGTACATCAGGGTATATGTAAACTGTGTGGAGTACATCAGGGTATATGTAAGCTGTGTGGAGTACATCAGGGTATATGTAATCTGTGCGGAGTACATCAGGGTATATGTAATATGTGCGGAGTACATCAGGGTATATGTAAACTGTGAGGAGTACATCAGGGTATATGTAATCTGTGAGGAGTACATCAGGGTATATGTAAACTGTGCAGAGTACATCAGGGTATATGTAATATGTGTGGAGTACATCAGGGTATATGTAAGCTGTGCGGAGTACATCAGGGTATATGTAATCTGTGAGGAGTACATCAGGGTATATGTAATCTGTGTGGAGTACATCAGGGTATATGTAAGCTGTGCGGAGTGCATCAGGGTATATGTAAGCTGTGAGGAGTACATCAGGGTATATGTAATCTGTGTGGAGTACATCAGGGTATATGTAAGCTGTGAGCAGTACATCAGGGTATAAGTAAGCTGTAAGGAGTATGTCAGGGTATATGTAAGCTGTGAGGAGTACATAAGGGTATATGTGAGCTGTGCGGAGTACATCAGGGTATATGTAATATGTGAGGAGTACATCAGGGTATATGTGATCTGTGTGGAGTACATCAGGGTATATGTAATATGTGAGGAGTACATCACGGTATATGTGATCTGTGTGGAGTACATCAGGGTATATGTAAGCTGTGCGGAGTACATCAGGGTATATGTAAGCTGTGCGGAGTACATCAGGGTATATGTAATATGTGTGAAGTACATCAGGGTATATGTAATCTGTGAGGAGTACATCAGGGTATATGTAATATGTGAGGAGTAAATCAGGGTATATGTAATCTGTGAGGAGTACATCAGGGTATATGTAAACTGTGCAGAGTACATCGGGGTATATGTTAGCTGTGCGGAATACATCAGGGTATATGTAAGCTGTGTGGAGTACATCAAGGTATATGTAAGCTGTGCGGAGTACATCAGGGTATATGTAATCTGTGCGGAGTACATCAGGGTATATGTAATATATGAGGAGTACATCAGGGTATATGTAATATGTGAGGAGTACATCAGGGTATATGTAAGCTGTGCGGAGTACATCAGGGTATATGTAAGCAGTGAAGAGTACATCAGGGTATATGTAATCTGTGCGGAGTACATCAGGGTATATGTAAGCTGTGCGGAGTACATCAAGGTATATGTAAGCTGTGCGGAGTACATCAGGGTATATGTAATATATGAGGAGTACATCAGGGTATATGTAATATGTGTGGAGCACATCAGGGTATATGTAAGCTGTGCGGAGTACATCAAGGTATATGTAATCTGTGAGGAGTACATCAGGGTATATGTAATCTGTGTGGAGTACATCAGGGTATATGTAAGCTGTGAGGAGTACATCAGGGTATATGTAATCTGTGTGGAGTACATCAGGGTATATGTAAGCTGTGAGCAGTACATCAGGGTATAAGTAAGCTGTGAGGAGTATGTCAGGGTATATGTAAGCTGTGAGGAGTACATCAGGGTATATGTAAGCTGTGCGGAGTACATCAGGGTATATGTAATATGTGAGGAGTACATCAGGGTATTTGTGATCTGTGTGGAGTACATCAGGGTATATGTAAGCTGTGCGGAGTACATCAGGGTATATGTAAGCTGTGCGGAGTACATCAGGGTATATGTAAGCTGTGCGGAGTACATCAGGGTATATGTAATATGTGTGAAGTACATCAGGGTATATGTAATCTGTGAGGAGTACATCAGGGTATATGTAAACTGTGTGGAGTACATCAGGGTATATGTAATCTGTGAGGAGTACATCAGGGTATATGTAAACTGTGCAGAGTACATCAGGGTATATGTAATATGTGTGGAGTACATCAGGGTATATGTAAGCTGTGCGGAGTACATCAGGGTATATGTAATCTGTGAGGAGTACATCAGGGTATATGTAATCTGTGTGGAGTACATCAGGGTATATGTAAGCTGTGCGGAGTGCATCAGGGTATATGTAAGCTGTGAGGAGTACATCAGGGTATATGTAATCTGTGTGGAGTACATCAGGGTATATGTAAGCTGTGAGCAGTACATCAGGGTATAAGTAAGCTGTAAGGAGTATGTCAGGGTATATGTAAGCTGTGAGGAGTACATAAGGGTATATGTAAGCTGTGCGGAGTACATCAGGGTATATGTAATATGTGAGGAGTACATCAGGGTATATGTGATCTGTGTGGAGTACATCAGGGTATATGTAAGCTGTGCGGAGTACATCAGGGTATATGTAATATGTGAGGAGTACATCAGGGTATATGTAATATGTGAGGAGTACATCAGGGTATATGTAATATGTGAGGAGTAAATCAGGGTATATGTAATCTGTGAGGAGTACATCAGGGTATATGTAAACTGTGCAGAGTACATCGGGGTATATGTAAACTGTGCGGAATACATCAGGGTATATGTAAGCTGTGTGGAGTACATCAAGGTATATGTAAGCTGTGCGGAGTACATCAGGGTATATGTAATCTGTGCGGAGTACATCAGGGTATATGTAATATATGAGGAGTACATCAGGGTATATGTAATATGTGAGGAGTACATCAGGGTATATGTAAGCTGTGCGGAGTACATCAGGGTATATGTAAGCTGTGAGGAGTACATCAGGGTATATGTAATCTGTGCGGAGTACTTCAGGGTATATGTAAGCTGTGCGGAGTACATCAAGGTATATGTAAGCTGTGCGGAGTACATCAGGGTATATGTAATATATGAGGAGTACATCAGGGTATATGTAAGCTGTGTGGAGTACATCAGGGTATATGTAAGCTGTGCGGAGTACATCAAGGTATATGTAAGCTGTGCGGAGTACATCAGGGTATATGTAATCTGTGAGGAGTACATCAGGGTATATGTAATCTGTGTGGAGTACATCAGGGTACATGTAAGATGTGAGGAGTACATCAGGGTATATGTAATCTGTGTGGAGTACATCAGGGTATATGTAAGCTGTGAGCAGTACATCAGGGTATAAGTAAGCTGTGAGGAGTATGTCAGGGTATATGTAAGCTGTGAGGAGTACATCAGGGTATATGTAAGCTGTGCGGAGTACATCAGGGTATATGTAATATGTGAGAAGTACATCAGGGTATATGTGATCTGTGTGGAGTACATCAGGGTATATGTAAGCTGTGCAGAGTACATCAGGGTATATGTAACATGTGAGGAGTACATCAGGGTATATGTAATATGTGAGGAGTACATCAGGGTATATGTAATATATTTGAGGAGTAAATCAGGGTATATGTAATCTGTGAGGAGTACATCAGGGTATATGTAAACTGTGCAGAGTACATCGGGGTATATGTAAGCTGTGCGGAATACATCAGGGTAAATATAAGCTGTGTGGAGTACATCAAGGTATATGTAAGCTGTGCGGAGTACATCAGGGTATATGTAATATGTGAGGAGTACATCAGGGTATGTGTAATCTGTGCGGAGTACATCAGGGTATATGTAAGCTGTGTGGAGTACATCAGGGTATATGTAAGCTGTGTGCAGTACATCAGGGTATATGTAAGCTGTGCGGAGTACATCAGGATATATGTAATATGTGAGGAGTACATCAGGGTATATGTAAGCAGTGAGGAGTACATCAGGGCATATGTAATATATGAGGAGTACATCAGGGTATATGTAAGCTG
Organism: Rhinoderma darwinii; assembly: GCF_050947455.1. Lineage (NCBI taxonomy): Eukaryota > Metazoa > Chordata > Amphibia > Anura > Rhinodermatidae > Rhinoderma > Rhinoderma darwinii. Next base: position 16,522,442 of record NC_134690.1, on the reverse strand, counting down.
TGAGGAGTACATCAGGGTATATGTAATCTGTGCGGAGTACATCAGGGTATATGTAATCTGTGAGGAGTACATCAGGGTATATGTAAGCTGTGCGGAGCACATCAGGGTATATGTAAACTGTGCGGAGTACATCAAGGCATATGTAAGCTGTGTGGAGTACATCAGGGTATATGTAAGATGTGAGGAGTACATCAGGGTATATGTAAGCTGGGCGGAGTACATCAGGGTATATGTAAGCTGTGCGGAGTACATCAGGGTATATGTAATATGTGTGGAGTACATCAGGGTATATGTAATCTGTGAGGAGTACATCAGGGTATATGTAAACTGTGTGGAGTACATCAGGGTATATGTAATCTGTGAGGAGTACATCAGGGTATATGTAAGCTGTGCAGAGTACATCAGGGTATATGTAATCTGTGTGGAGTACATCAGGGTATATGTAAGCTGTGCGGAGTACATCAGGGTATATGTAATCTGTGAGGAGTACATCAGGGTATATGTAATCTGTGTGGAGTACATCAGGGTATATGTAAGCTGTGCGGAGTACATCAGGGTATATGTAATATGTGCAGAGTACATCAGGGTATATGTAAGCTGTGTGGAGTACATCAGGGTATATGTAATCTGTGTGGAGTACATCAGGGTATATGTAAGCCGTGAGCAGTACATCAGGGTATAAGTAAGCTGTGAGGAGTATGTCAGGGTATATGTAAGCTGTGAGGAGTACATAAGGGTATATGTAAGCTGTGCGGAGTACATCAGGGTATATGTAATATGTGAGGAGTACATCAGGGTATATGTGATCTGTGTGGAGTACATCAGAGTATATGTAAGCTGTGCGGAGTACATCAGGGTATATGTAATATGTGAGGAGTACATCAGGGTATATGTAATATGTGAGGAGTACATCAGGGTATATGTAATATGTGAGGAGTAAATCAGGGTATATGTAATCTGTGAGGAGTACATCAGGGTATATGTAAACTGTGCAGAGTACATCGGGGTATATGTTAGCTGTGCGGAATACATCAGGGTATATGTAAGCTGTGTGGAGTACAACAAGGTATATGTAAGCTGTGCGGAGTACATCAGGGTATATGTAATCTGTGCGGAGTACATCAGGGTATATGTAATATATGAGGAGTACATCAGGGTATATGTAATATGTGAGGAGTACATCAGGGTATATGTAATATGTGAGGAGTACATCAGGGTATATGTAAGCTGTGCGGAGTACATCAGGGTATATGTAAGCAGTGAGGAGTACATCAGGGTATATGTAATCTGTGCGGAGTACATCAGGGTATATGTAAGATGTGCGGAGTACATCAAGGTATATGTAAGCTGTGCGGAGTACATCAGGGTATATGTAATATATGAGGAGTACATCAGGGTATATGTAAGCTGTGTGGAGTACATCAGGGTATATGTAAGCTGTGCGGAGTACATCAAGGTATATGTAAACTGTGCGGAGTACATCAGGGTATATGTAATCTGTGAGGAGTACATCAGGGTATATGTAATCTGTGTGGAGTACATCAGGGTATATGTAAGCTGTGAGGAGTACATCAGGGTATATGTAATCTGTGTGGAGTACATCAGGGTATATGTAAGCTGTGAGCAGTACATCAGGGTATATGTAAACTGTGCGGAGTATGTCAGGGTATATGTAAGCTGTGAGGAGTACATAAGGGTATATGTAAGCTGTGCGGAGTACATCAGGGTATATGTAATATGTGAGGAGTACATCAGGGTATATGTGATCTGTGTGGAGTACATCAGGGTATATGTAATCTGTGTGGAGTACATCAGGGTATATGTAAGCTGTGAGGAGTACATCAGGGTATATGTAATCTGTGTGGAGTACATCAGGGTATATGTAAGCTGTGAGCAGTACATCAGGGTATAAGTAAGCTGTAAGGAGTATGTCAGGGTATATGTAAGCTGTGAGGAGTACATAAGGGTATATGTAAGCTGTGCGGAGTACATCAGGGTATATGTAATATGTGAGGAGTACATCAGGGTATATGTGATCTGTGTGGAGTACATCAGGGTATATGTAAGCTGTGCGGAGTACATCAGGGTATATGTAATATGTGAGGAGTACATCAGGGTATATGTAATATGTGAGGAGTACATCAGGGTATATGTAATATGTGAGGAGTAAATCAGGGTATATGTAATCTGTGAGGAGTACATCAGGGTATATGTAATATGTGCGGAGTACATCAGGGTATATGTAAGCTGTGCGGAATACATCAGGGTGAATATAAGCTGTGTGGAGTACATCAAGGTATATGTAAGCTGTGCGGAGTACATCAGGGTATATGTAATCTGTGCGGAGTATATCAGGGTTTATGTAATATATGAGGAGTACATCAGGGTATATGTAATATGTGAGGAGTACATCAGAGTATATGTAAGCTGTGCGGAGTACATCAGGGTATATGTAAGCTGTGAGGAGTACATCAGGGTATATGTAATGTGTGCGGAGTACATCAAGGTATATGTAAGCTGTGCGGAGTACATCAGGGTATATGTAATATATGAGGAGTACATCAGGGTATATGTAAGCTGTGTGGAGTACATCAGGGTATATGTAAGCTGTGCGGAGTACATCAAGGTATATGTAAGCTGTGCGGAGTACATCAGGGTATATGTAATATATGAGGAGTACATCAGGGTATATGTAATATATGAGGAGTACATCAGGATATATGTAAGCTGTGAGGAGTACATCAGGGTATATGTAATATGTGCGGAGTACATCAGGGTATATGTAAGCTGTGAGGAGTAATCAGGGTATATGTAATATGTGAGGAGTACATCAGGGTATATGTAAGCTGTGAGGAGTACATCAGGGTATATGTAATCTGTGAGGAGTACATCTGGGTATATGTAAGCTGTGAGGAGTACATCAGGGTATATGTAATCTGTGAGGAGTACATCAGGATATATGTAATGTGTGAGGAGTACATCAGGGTATATGTAAGATGTGTGGAGTACATCAAGGTATATGTAATATGTGCGGAGTACATCAGGGTATATGTAAGCTGTGCGGAGTACATCAGGGTATATGTAATCTGTGAGGAGTACATCAAGGTATATGGAAGCTGTGTGGAGTACATCAGGGTATATGTAAGCTGTGCGGAGTACATCAGGGTATATGTAATATGTGAGGAGTACATCAGGGTATATGTAAGCTGTGTGGAGTACATCAGGGTATATGTAAGCTGTGCGGAGTACATCAGGATATATGTAAGCTGTGCAGAGTGCATCAGGGTATATGTAAGCTGTGCGGAGTACATCAGGGTATATGTAAGCTGTGCGGAGTACATCAGGGTATATGTAAGCTGTGAGGAGTACATCAGGATATATGTAAGCTGTGAGGAGTACATCAGGGTATATGTAAGCTGTGAGGAGTACATCAGGGTACATGTAATATGTGAGGAGTACATCAGGGTATATGTAAGCTGTGAGGAGTACATCAGGGTATATGTAATATGTGAGGAGTACATCAGGGTATATGTAAGATGTGTGGAGTACATCAGGGTATATGTAATATGTGCGGAGTACATCAGGGTATATGTAAACTTTGCGGAGTACATCAGGGTATATGTAATATGTGAGGAGTACATCAGGGTATATGTAATCTGTGCGGAGTACATCAGGGTATATGTAATATATGAGGAGTACATCAGGGTATATGTAATATGTGAGGAGTACATCAGGGTATATGTAAGCTGTGCGGAGTACATCAGGGTATATGTAAGCTGTGCGGAATACATCAGGGTGAATATAAGCTGTGTGGAGTACATCAAGGTATATGTAAGCTGTGCGGAGTACATCAGGGTATATGTAATCTGTGCGGAGTATATCAGGGTATATGTAATATATGAGGAGTACATCAGGGTATATGTAATATGTGAGGAGTACATCAGAGTATATGTAAGCTGTGCGGAGTACATCAGGGTATATGTAAGCTGTGAGGAGTACATCAGGGTATATGTAATGTGTGCGGAGTACATCAAGGTATATGTAAGCTGTGCGGAGTACATCAGGGTATATGTAATATATGAGGAGTACATCAGGGTATATGTAAGCCGTGTGGAGTACATCAGGGTATATGTAAGCTGTGCGGAGTACATCAAGGTATATGTAAGCTGTGCGGAGTACATCAGGGTATATGTAATATATGAGGAGTACATCAGGGTATATGTAATATATGAGGAGTACATCAGGATATATGTAAGCTGTGAGGAGTACATCAGGGTATATGTAATATGTGCGGAGTACATCAGGGTATATGTAAGCTGTGATGAGTAATCAGGGTATATGTAATATGTGAGGAGTACATCAGGGTATATGTAAGCTGTGAGGAGTACATCAGGGTATATGTAATCTGTGAGGAGTACATCAGGGTATATGTAAGCTGTGAGGAGTACATCAGGGTATATGTAATCTGTGAGGAGTACATCAGGATATATGTAATGTGTGAGGAGTACATCAGGGTATATGTAAGATGTGTGGAGTACATCAAGGTATATGTAATATGTGCGGAGTACATCAGGGTATATGTAAGCTGTGCGGAGTACATCAGGGTATATGTAATCTGTGAGGAGTACATCAAGGTATATGGAAGCTGTGTGGAGTACATCAGGGTATATGTAAGCTGTGCGGAGTACATCAGGGTATATGTAATATGTGAGGAGTACATCAGGGTATATGTAAGCTGTGTGGAGTACATCAGGGTATATGTAAGCTGTGCGGAGTACATCAGGATATATGTAAGCTGTGCAGAGTGCATCAGGGTATATGTAAGCTGTGCGGAGTACATCAGGGTATATGTAAGCTGTGCGGAGTACATCAGGGTATATGTAAGCTGTGAGGAGTACATCAGGATATATGTAAGCTGTGAGGAGTACATCAGGGTATATGTAAGCTGTGAGGAGTACATCAGGGTACATGTAATATGTGAGGAGTACATCAGGGTATATGTAAGCTGTGAGGAGTACATCAGGGTATATGTAATATGTGAGGAGTACATCAGGGTATATGTAAGATGTGTGGAGTACATCAGGGTATATGTAATATGTGCGGAGTACATCAGGGTATATGTAAACTTTGCGGAGTACATCAGGGTATATGTAATATGTGAGGAGTACATCAGGGTATATGTAATCTGTGTGGAGTACATCAGGGTATATGTAATATATGAGGAGTACATCAGGGTATATGTAATATGTGAGGAGTACATCAGGGTATATGTAAGCTGTGCGGAGTACATCAGGGTATATGTAAGCTGTGAGGAGTACATCAGGGTATATGTAATCTGTGCGGAGTACATCAGGGTATATGTAAGCTGTGCGGAGTACATCAAGGTATATGTAAGCTGTGCGGAGTTCATCAGGGTATATGTAATCTGTGAGGAGTACATCAGGGTATATGTAAGCTGTGCGGAGTACATCAGGGTATATGTAAGCTGTGCGGAGTACATCAGGGTATATGTAATCTGTGAGGAGTACATCAGGGTATATGTAAGCTGTGCGGAGTACATCAGGGTATATGTAATCTGTGTGGAGTACATCAGGGTATATGTAAGCTGTGAGGAGTACATCAGGGTATATGTAATCTGTGTGGAGTACATCAGGGTATATGTAAGCTGTGAGCAGTACATCTGTGTATAAGTAAACTGTGAGGAGTACATCAGGGTATATGTAAGCTGTGCGGAATACATCAGGGTATATGTAATATGTGATGAGTACATCAGGGTATATGTGATCTGTGTGGAGTACATCATGGTATATGTAATCTGTGCGGAGTACATCAGGGTATATGTAACATGTGAGGAGTACATCAGGGTATATGTAATATGTGAGAAGTACATCAGGGTATATGTAATATGTGAGGAGTAAATCAGGGTATATGTAATCTCTGAGGAGTACATCAGGGTATATGTAAACTGCAGTGTACATCGGGGTATATGTAAGCTGTGCGGAATACATCAGGGTAAATATAAGCTGTGTGGAGTACATCAAGGTATATGTAAGCTGTGCGGAGTACATCAGGGTATATGTAATCTGTGCGGAGTACATCAGGGTATATGTAATATATGAGAAGTACATCAGGGTATATGTAATATGTGAGGAGTACATCAGAGTATATGTAAGCTGTGCGGAGTACATCAGGGTATATGTAAGCTGTGAGGAGTACATCAGGGTATATGTAAGCTGTGCGGAGTACATCAGGGTATATGTAAGCTGTGCGGAGTACATCAAGGTATATGTAAGCTGTGCGGAGTACATCAGGGTATATGTAATATATGAGGAGTACATCAGGGTATATGTAAGCTGTGTGGAGTACATCAGGGTATATGCAAGCTGTGTGGAGTACATCAGGGTATATGTAATATGTGAGGAGTACATTAGGGTATGTTCAAGCTGTGTGGAGTACATCAGGGTGTATGTCAGCTGTGTGGAGTACATCAGGGTATATGTAAGCTGTGAGGAGTACATCAGGGTATATGTAATATGTGAGGAGTACATCAGGGTATGTGTAATCTGTGCGGAGTACATCAGGGTATATGTAAGCTGTGTGGAGTACATCAGGGTATATGTAAGCTGTGTGCAGTACATCAGGGTATATGTAAGCTGTGCGGAGTACATCAGGATATATGTAATATGTGAGGAGTACATCAGGGTATATGTAAGCAGTGAGGAGTACATCAGGGCATATGTAATATATGAGGAGTACATCAGGGTATATGTAAGCTGTGAGGAGTACATCAGGGTATATGTAATCTGTGCGGAGTACATCAGGGTATATGTAATCTGTGAGGAGTACATCAGGGTATATGTAAGCTGTGCGGAGCACATCAGGGTATATGTAAACTGTGCGGAGTACATCAAGGCATATGTAAGCTGTGTGGAGTACATCAGGGTTTATGTAAGATGTGAGGAGTACATCAGGGTATATGTAAGCTGGGCGGAGTACATCAGGGTATATGTAAGCTGTGCGGAGTACATCAGGGTATATGTAATATGTGTGGAGTACATCAGGGTATATGTAATCTGTGTGGAGTACATCAGGGTATATGTAAGCTGTGAGGAGTACATCAGGGTATATGTAATCTGTGTGGAGTACATCAGGGTATATGTAAGCTGTGAGCAGTACATCAGGGTATAAGTAAGCTGTGAGGAGTATGTCAGGGTATATGTAATCTGTGAGGAGTACATCAGGGTATATGTAAGCTGTGCGGAGTACATCAGGGTATATGTAATATGTGAGGAGTACATCAGGGTATATGTGATCTGTGTGGAGTACATCAGGGTATATGTAAGCTGTGCGGAGTACATCAGGGTATATGTAATATGTGTGAAGTACATCAGGGTATATGTAATCTGTGAGGAGTACATCAGGGTATATGTAAACTGTGTGGAGTACATCAGGGTATATGTAAGCTGTGTGGAGTACAACAAGGTATATGTAAGCTGTGCGGAGTACATCAGGGTATATGTAATCTGTGCGGAGTACATCAGGGTATATGTAATATATGAGGAGTACATCAGGGTATATGTAATATGTGAGGAGTACATCAGGGTATATGTAAGCTGTGCGGAGTACATCAGGGTATATGTAAGCAGTGAGGAGTACATCAGGGTATATGTAATCTGTGCGGAGTACATCAGGGTATATGTAAGCTGTGCAGAGTACATCAAGGTATATGTAAGCTGTGCGGAGTACATCAGGGTATATGTAATATATGAGGAGTACATCAGGGTATATGTAAGCTGTTTGGAGTACATCAGGGTATATGTAAGCTGTGCGGAGTACATCAAGGTATATGTAAACTGTGCGGAGTACATCAGGGTATATGTAATCTGTGTGGAGTACATCAGGGTATATGTAAGCTGTGAGGAGTACATCAGGGTATATGTAATCTGTGTGGAGTACATCAGGGTATATGTAAGCTGTGAGCAGTACATCAGGGTATAAGTAAGCTGTGAGGAGTATGTCAGGGTATATGTAAGCTGTGAGGAGTACATCAGGGTATATGTAAGCTGTGCGGAGTACATCAGGGTATATGTAATATGTGAGGAGTACATCAGGGTATATGTGATCTGTGTGGAGTACATCAGGGTATATGTAAGCTGTGCGGAGTACATCAGGGTATATGTAAGCTGTGCGGAGTACATCAGGGTATATGTAATATGTGTGAAGTACATCAGGGTATATGTAATATGTGCGGAGTACATCAGGGTATATGTAAACTGTGAGGAGTACATCAGGGTATATGTAATCTGTGAGGAGTACATCAGGGTATATGTAAACTGTGCAGAGTACATCAGGGTATATGTAATATGTGTGGAGTACATCAGGGTATATGTAAGCTGTGCGGAGTACATCAGGGTATATGTAATCTGTGAGGAGTACATCAGGGTATATGTAATCTGTGTGGAGTACATCAGGGTATATGTAAGCTGTGCGGAGTACATCAGGGTATATGTAAGCTGTGAGGAGTACATCAGGGTATATGTAATCTGTGTGGAGTACATCAGGGTATATGTAAGCTGTGAGCAGTACATCAGGGTATAAGTAAGCTGTAAGGAGTATGTCAGGGTATATGTAAGCTGTGAGGAGTACATAAGGGTATATGTAAGCTGTGCGGAGTACATCAGGGTATATGTAATATGTGAGGAGTACATCAGGGTATATGTGATCTGTGTGGAGTACATCAGGGTATATGTAAGCTGTGCGGAGTACATCAGGGTATATGTAATATGTGAGGAGTACATCAGGGTATATGTAATATGTGAGGAGTACATCAGGGTATATGTAATATGTGAGGAGTAAATCAGGGTATATGTAATCTGTGAGGAGTACATCAGGGTATATGTAATATGTGCGGAGTACATCAGGGTATATGTAAGCTGTGCGGAATACATCAGGGTAAATATAAGCTGTGTGGAGTACATCAAGGTATATGTAAGCTGTGCGGAGTACATCAGGGTATATGTAATCTGTGCGGAGTATATCAGGGTATATGTAATATATGAGGAGTACATCAGGGTATATGTAATATGTGAGGAGTACATCAGAGTATATGTAAGCTGTGCGGAGTACATCAGGGTATATGTAAGCTGTGAGGAGTACATCAGGGTATATGTAATGTGTGCGGAGTACATCAGGGTATATGTAAGCTGTGCGGAGTACATCAAGGTATATGTAAGCTGTGCGGAGTACATCAGGGTATATGTAATATATGAGGAGTACATCAGGGTATATGTAAGCTGTGTGGAGTACATCAGGGTATATGTAAGCTGTGCGGAGTACATCAAGGTATATGTAAGCTGTGCGGAGTACATCAGGGTATATGTAATATATGAGGAGTACATCAGGGTATATGTAATATATGAGGAGTACATCAGGATATATGTAAGCTGTGAGGAGTACATCAGGGTATATGTAATATGTGCGGAGTACATCAGGGTATATGTAAGCTGTGAGGAGTAATCAGGGTATATGTAATATGTGAGGAGTACATCAGGGTATATGTAAGCTGTGAGGAGTACATCAGGGTATATGTAATCTGTGAGGAGTACATCAGGGTATATGTAAGCTGTGAGGAGTACATCAGGGTATATGTAATCTGTGAGGAGTACATCAGGATATATGTAATGTGTGAGGAGTACATCAGGGTATATGTAAGATGTGTGGAGTACATCAAGGTATATGTAATATGTGCGGAGTACATCAGGGTATATGTAAGCTGTGCGGAGTACATCAGGGTATATGTAATCTGTGAGGAGTACATCAAGGTATATGGAAGCTGTGTGGAGTACATCAGGGTATATGTAAGCTGTGCGGAGTACATCAGGGTATATGTAATATGTGAGGAGTACATCAGGGTATATGTAAGCTGTGAGGAGTACATCAGGGTATATGTAATATGTGAGGAGTACATCAGGGTATATGTAAGATGTGTGGAGTACATCAGGGTATATGTAATATGTGCGGAGTACATCAGGGTATATGTAAACTTTGCGGAGTACATCAGGGTATATGTAATATGTGAGGAGTACATCAGGGTATATGTAATCTGTGTGGAGTACATCAGGGTATATGTAATATATGAGGAGTACATCAGGGTATATGTAATATGTGAGGAGTACATCAGGGTATATGTAAGCTGTGCGGAGTACATCAGGGTATATGTAAGCTGTGAGGAGTACATCAGGGTATATGTAATCTGTGCGGAGTACATCAGGGTATATGTAAGCTGTGCGGAGTACATCAAGGTATATGTAAGCTGTGCGGAGTACATCAGGGTACATGTAATATATGAGGAGTACATCAGGGTATATGTAAGCTGTGTGGAGTACATCAGGGTATATGTAAGCTGTCAGGAGTACATCAGGGTATATGTAAGCTGTGCGGAGTACATCAGGGTATATGTAATCTGTGAGGAGTACATCAGGGTATATGTAATCTGTGCGGAGTACATCAGGGTATATGTAAGCTGTGAGGAGTACATCAGGGTATATGTAAGCTGTGCGGAGTACATCAAGGTATATGTAAGCTGTGCGGAGTACATCAGGGTATATGTAATCTGTGAGGAGTACATCAGGGTATATGTAATCTGTGCGGAGTACATCAGGGTATATGTAAGCTGTGAGGAGTACATCAGGGTATATGTAATCTGTGTGGAGTACATCAGGGTATATGTAAGCTGTGAGCAGTACATCAGGGTATAAGTAAACTGTGAGGAGTACATCAGGGTATATGTAAGCTGTGCGGAATACATCAGGGTATATGTAATATGTGATGAGTACATCAGGGTATATGTGATCTGTGTGGAGTACATCATGGTATATGTAATCTGTGCGGAGTACATCAGGGTATATGTAACATGTGAGGAGTACATCAGGGTATATGTAATATGTGAGAAGTACATCAGGGTATATGTAATATGTGAGGAGTAAATCAGGGTATATGTAATCTCTGAGGAGTACATCAGGGTATATGTAAACTGTGCAGAGTACATCGGGGTATATGTAAGCTGTGCGGAATACATCAGGGTAAATATAAGCTGTGTGGAGTACATCAAGGTATATGTAAGCTGTGCGGAGTACATCAGGGTATATGTAATCTGTGCGGAGTACATCAGGGTATATGTAATATATGAGAAGTACATCAGGGTATATGTAATATGTGAGGAGTACATCAGAGTATATGTAAGCTGTGCGGAGTACATCAGGGTATATGTAAGCTGTGAGGAGTACATCAGGGTATATGTAAGCTGTGCGGAGTACATCAGGGTATATGTAAGCTGTGCGGAGTACATCAAGGTATATGTAAGCTGTGCGGAGTACATCAGGGTATATGTAATATATGAGGAGTACATCAGGGTATATGTAAGCTGTGTGGAGTACATCAGGGTATATGCAAGCTGTGTGGAGTACATCAGGGTATATGTAATATGTGAGGAGTACATTAGGGTATGTGTAAGCTGTGTGGAGTACATCAGGGTGTATGTGAGCTGTGAGGAGTACATCAGGGTATATGTAATATGTGAGGAGTACATCAGGGTATGTGTAATCTGTGCGGAGTACATCAGGGTATATGTAAGCTGTGTGGAGTACATCAGGGTATATGTAAGCTGTGTGCAGTACATCCGGGTATATGTAAGCTGTGCGGAGTACATCAGGATATATTTAATATGTGAGGAGTACATCAGGGTATATGTAAGCAGTGAGGAGTACATCAGGGCATATGTAATATATGAGGAGTACATCAGGGTATATGTAAGCTGTGAGGAGTACATCAGGGTATATGTAATCTGTGCGGAGTACATCAGGGTATATGTAATCTGTGAGGAGTACATCAGGGTATATGTAAGCTGTGCGGAGCACATCAGGGTATATGTAAACTGTGCGGAGTACATCAAGGCATATGTAAGCTGTGTGGAGTACATCAGGGTTTATGTAAGATGTGAGGAGTACATCAGGGTATATGTAAGCTGGGCGGAGTACATCAGGGTATATGTAAGCTGTGCGGAGTACATCAGGGTATATGTAATATTTGTGGAGTACATCAGGGTATATGTAATCTGTGAGGAGTACATCAGGGTATATGTAATATGTGAGGAGTACATCAGGGTATATGTAATCTGTGCGGAGTACATCAGGGTATATGTAATCTGTGAGGAGTACATCAGGGTATATGTAATCTGTGCGGAGTACATCAGGGTATATGTAATATGTGCGGAGTACATCAGGGTATATGTAAACTGTGAGGAGTACATCAGTGTATATGTAATCTGTGAGGAGTACATCAGGGTATATGTAAGCTGTGCAAAGTACATCAGGGTATATGTAATCTGTTTGGAGTACATCAGGGTATATGTAAGCTGTGCGGAGTACATCAGGGTATATGTAATCTGTGAGGAGTACATCAGGGTATATGTAATCTGTGTGGAGTACATCAGGGTATATGTAAGCTGTGCGGAGTACATCAGGGTATATGTAATATGTGCAGAGTACATCAGGGTATATGTAAGCTGTGAGGAGTACTTCAGGGTATATGTAATCTGTGTGGAGTACATCAGGGTATATGTAAGCCGTGAGCAGTACATCAGGGTATAAGTAAGCTGTGAGGAGTATGTCAGGGTATATGTAAGCTGTGAGGAGTACATAAGGGTATATGTAAGCTGTGCGGAGTACATCAGGGTATATGTAATATGTGAGGAGTACATCAGGGTATATGTGATCTGTGTGGAGTACATCAGAGTATATGTAAGCTGTGCGGAGTACATCAGGGTATATGTAATATGTGAGGAGTACATCAGGGTATATGTAATATGTGAGGAGTACATCAGGGTATATGTAATATGTGAGGAGTAAATCAGGGTATATGTAATCTGTGAGGAGTACATCAGGGTATATGTAAACTGTGCAGAGTACATCGGGGTATATGTTAGCTGTGCGGAATACATCAGGGTATTTGTAAGCTGTGTGGAGTACATCAAGGTATATGTAAGCTGTGCGGAGTACATCAGGGTATATGTAATCTGTGCGGAGTACATCAGGGTATATGTAATATATGAGGAGTACATCAGGGTATATGTAATATGTGAGGAGTACATCAGGGTATATGTAAGCTGTGCGGAGTACATCAGGGTATATGTAAGCAGTGAGGAGTACATCAGGGTATATGTAATCTGTGCGGAGTACATCAGGGTATATGTAAGCTGTGCGGAGTACATCAAGGTATATGTAAGCTGTGCGGAGTACATCAGGGTATATGTAATATATGAGGAGTACATCAGGGTATATGTAAGCTGTGTGGAGTACATCAGGGTATATGTAAGCTGTGCGGAGTACATCAAGGTATATGTAAACTGTGCGGAGTACATCAGGGTATATGTAATCTGTGAGGAGTACATCAGGGTATATGTAATCTGTGTGGAGTACATCAGGGTATATGTAAGCTGTGAGGAGTACATCAGGGTATATGTAATCTGTGTGGAGTACATCAGGGTATATGTAAGCTGTGAGCAGTACATCAGGGTATAAGTAAGCTGTGAGGAGTATGTCAGGGTATATGTAAGCTGTGAGGAGTACATCAGGGTATATGTAAGTTGTGCTTAGTACATCAGGGTATATGTAATATGTGAGGAGTACATAAGGGTATATGTGATCTGTGTGGAGTTCATCAGGGTATATGTAAGCTGTGCGGAGTACATCAGGGTATATGTAAGCTGTGCGGAGTACATCAGGGTATATGTAATATGTGTGAAGTACATCAGGGTATATGTAATCTGTGAGGAGTACATCAGGGTATATGTAAACTGTGTGGAGTACATCAGGGTATATGTAAGCTGTGTGGAGTACATCAGGGTATATGTAATCTGTGCGGAGTACATCAGGGTATATGTAATATGTGCGGAGTACATCAGGGTATATGTAAACTGTGAGGAGTACATCAGGGTATATGTAATCTGTGAGGAGTACATCAGGGTATATGTAAACTGTGCAGAGTACATCAGGGTATATGTAATATGTGTGGAGTACATCAGGGTATATGTAATCTGTGCGGAGTACATCAGGGTATATGTAATCTGTGAGGAGTACATCAGGGTATATGTAAGCTGTGCGGAGCACATCAGGGTATATGTAAACTGTGCGGAGTACATCAGGGTATATGTAATCTGTGAGGAGTACATCAGGGTATATGTAATCTGTGTGGAGTACATCAGGGTATATGTAAGCTGTGAGCAGTACATCAGGGTATAAGTAAGCTGTAAGGAGTATGTCAGCGTATATGTAAGCTGTGCGGAGTACATCAGGGTATATGTAATATGTGAGGAGTACATCAGGGTATATGTGATCTGTGTGGAGTACATCAGGGTATATGTAAGCTGTGCGGAGTACATCAGGGTATATGTAATATGTGAGGAGTACATCAGGGTATATGCAATATGTGAGGAGTACATCAGGGTATATGTAATATGTGAGGAGTACATCAGGGTATATGTAAGCTGTGAGGAGTACATCAGGGTATATGTAAACTGTGCAGACTACATCGGGGTATATGTAAACTGTGCGGAATACATCAGGGTATATGTAAGCTGTGTGGAGTACATCAAGGTATATGTAAGCTGTGCGGAGTACATCAGGGTATATGTAATCTGTGCGGAGTACATCAGGGTATATGTAATATATGAGGAGTACATCAGGGTATATGTAATATGTGAGGAGTACATCAGGGTATATGTAAGCTGTGCGGAGTACATCAGGGTATATGTAAGCTGTGAGGAGTACATCAGGGTATATGTAATCTGTGCGGAGTACTTCAGGGTATATGTAAGCTGTGCGGAGTACATCAAGGTATATGTAAGCTGTGCGGAGTACATGAGGGTATATGTAATATATGAGGAGTACATCAGGGTATATGTAAGCTGTGTGGAGTACATCAGGGTATATGTAAGCTGTGCGGAGTACATCAAGGTATATGTAAGCTGTGCGGAGTACATCAGGGTATATGTAATCTGTGAGGAGTACATCAGGGTATATGTAATCTGTGTGGAGTACATCAGGGTATATGTAATCTGTGTGGAGTACATCAGGGTATATGTAAGCTGTGAGCAGTACATCAGGGTATAAGTAAGCTGTGAGGAGTATGTCAGGGTATATGTAAGCTGTGAGGAGTACATCAGGGTATATGTAAGCTGTGCGGAGTACATCAGGGTATATGTAATCTGTGTGGAGTACATCAGGGTATATGTAAGCTGTGAGCAGTACATCAGGGTATAAGTAAGCTGTGAGGAGTATGTCAGGGTATATGTAAGCTGTGAGGAGTACATCAGGGTATATGTAAGCTGTGCGGAGTACATCAGGGTATATGTAATATGTGAGAAGTACATCAGGGTATATGTGATCTGTGTGGAGTACATCAGGGTATATGTAAGCTGTGCAGAGTACATCAGGGTATATGTAACATGTGAGGAGTACATCAGGGTATATGTAATATGTGAGGAGTACATCAGGGTATATGTAATATGTGAGGAGTAAATCAGGGTATATGTAATCTGTGAGGAGTACATCAGGGTATATGTAAACTGTGCAGAGTACATCGGGGTATATGTAAGCTGTGCGGAATACATCAGGGTAAATATAAGCTGTCTGGAGTACATCAAGGTATATGTAAGCTGTGCGGAGTACATCAGGGTATATGTAATCTGTGCGGAGTATATCAGGGTATATGTAATATATGAGGAGTACATCAGGGTATATGTAATATGTGAGGAGTACATCAGAGTATATGTAAGCTGTGCGGAGTACATCAGGGTATATGTAAGCTGTGAGGAGTACATCAGGGTATATGTAATCTGTGCGGAGTACATCAGGGTATATGTAAGCTGTGCGGAGTACATCAAGGTATATGTAAGCTGTGCGGAGTACATCAGGGTATATGTAATATATGAGGAGTACATCAGGGTATATGTAAGCTGTGTGGAGTACATCAGGGTATATGTAAGCTGTGCGGAGTACATTAAGGTATATGTAAGCTGTGCGGAGTACATCAGGGTATATGTAATATATGAGGAGTACATCAGGGTATTTGTAATATATGAGGAGTACATCAGGATATATGTAAGCTGTGAGGAGTACATCAGGGTATATGTAATATGTGCGGAGTACATCAGGGTATATGTAAGCTGTGAGGAGTAATCAGGGTATATGTAATATGTGAGGAGTACATCAGGGTATATGTAAGCTGTGAGGAGTACATCAGGGTATATGTAATCTGTGAGGAGTACATCAGGGTATATGTAAGCTGTGAGGAGTACATCAGGGTATATGTAATCTGTGAGGAGTACATCAGGATATATGTAATATGTGAGGAGTACATCAGGGTATATGTAAGATGTGTGGAGTACATCAAGGTATATGTAATATGTGCGGAGTACATCAGGGTATATGTAAGCTGTGCGGAGTACATCAGGGTATATGTAATCTGTGAGGAGTACATCAAGGTATATGGAAGCTGTGTGGAGTACATCAGGGTATATGTAAGCTGTGCGGAGTACATCAGGGTATATGTAATATGTGAGGAGTACATCAGGGTATATGTAAGCTGTGTGGAGTACATCAGGGTATATGTAAGCTGTGCAGAGTACATCAGGATATATGTAAGCTGTGCAGAGTACATCAGGGTATATGTAAGCTGTGCGGAGTACATCAGGGTATATGTAAGCTGTGCGGAGTACATCAGGGTATATGTAAGCTGTGCAGAGTACATCAGGATATATGTAAGCTGTGAGGAGTACATCAGGGTATATGTAAGCTGTGAGGAGTACATCAGGGTACATGTAATATGTGAGGAGTACATCAGGGTATATGTAAGCTGTGAGGAGTACATCAGGGTATATGTAATATGTGAGGAGTACATCAGGGTATATGTAAGATGTGTGGAGTACATCAGGGTATATGTAAACTTTGCGGAGTACATCAGGGTATATGTAATATGTGAGGAGTACATCAGGGTATATGTAATCTGTGCGGAGTACATCAGGGTATATGTAATATATGAGGAGTACATCAGGGTATATGTAATATGTGAGGAGTACATCAGGGTATATGTAAGCTGTGCGGAGTACATCAGGGTATATGTAAGCTGTGAGGAGTACATCAGGGTATATGTAATCTGTGCGGAGTACATCAGGGTATATGTAAGCTGTGCGGAGTACATCAAGGTATATGTAAGCTGTGCGGAGTACATCAGGGTACATGTAATATATGAGGAGTACATCAGGGTATATGTGATCTGTGCGGAGTACATCATGGTATATGTAATCTGTGCAGAGTACATCAGGGTATATGTAACATGTGAGGAGTACATCAGGGTATATGTAATATGTGAGAAGTACATCAGGGTATATGTAATATGTGAGGAGTAAATCAGGGTATATGTAATCTCTGAGGAGTAAATCAGGGTATATGTAAACTATGCAGAGTACATCGGGGTATATGTAAGCTGTGCGGAATACATCAGGGTAAATATAAGCTGTGTGGAGTACATCAAGGTATATGTAAGCTGTGCGGAGTACATCAGGGTATATGTAATCTGTGCGGAGTACATCAGGGTATATGTAATATATGAGGAGTACATCAGGGTATATGTAATATGTGAGGAGTACATCAGAGTATATGTAAGCTGTGCGGAGTACATCAGGGTATATGTAAGCTGTGAGGAGTACATGAGGGTATATGTAAGCTGTGCGGAGTACATCAAGGTATATGTAAGCTGTGCGGAGTACATCAGGGTATATGTAATATATGAGGAGTACATCAGGGTATATGTAAGCTGTGTGGAGTACATCAGGGTATATGTAAGCTGTGCGGAGTACATAAAGGTATATGTAAGCTGTGCGGAGTACATCAGGGTATATGTAATATATGAGGAGTACATCAGGGTATATGTAATATATGAGGAGTACATCAGGATATATGTAAGCTGTGAGGAGTACATCAGGGTATATGTAATATGTGCGGAGTACATCAGGGTATATGTAAGCTGTGCGGAGTACATCAGGGTATATGTAATATGTGCGGAGTACATCAGGGTATATGTAAGCTGTGAGGAGTAATCAGGGTATATGTAATATGTGAGGAGTACATCAGGGTATATGTAATATGTGCGGAGTACATCAGGGTATATGTAAACTGTGAGGAGTACATCAGGGTTTATGTAATCTGTGAGGAGTACATCAGGGTATATGTAAGCTGTGCAGAGTACATCAGGGTATATGTAATCTGTGTGGAGTACATCAGGGTATATGTAAGCTGTGCGGAGTACATCAGGGTATATGTAATCTGTGAGGAGTACATCAGGGTATATGTAATCTGTGTGGAGTACATCAGGGTATATGTAAGCTGTGCGGAGTACATTAGGGTATATGTAATATGTGCAGAGTACATCAGGGTATATGTAAGCTGTGTGGAATACATCAATGTATATGTAATCTGTGTGGAGTACATCAGGGTATATGTAAGCCGTGAGCAGTACTTCAGGGTATAAGTAAGCTGTGAGGAGTATGTCAGGGTATATGTAAGCTGTGAGGAGTACATAAGGGTATATGTAAGCTGTGCGGAGTACATCAGGGTATATGTAATATGTGAGGAGTACATCAGGGTATATGTGATCTGTGTGGAGTACATCAGAGTATATGTAAGCTGTGCGGAGTACATCAGGGTATATGTAATATGTGAGGAGTACATCAGGGTATATGTAATATGTGAGGAGTACATCAGGGTATATGTAATATGTGAGGAGTAAATCAGGGTATATGTAATCTGTGAGGAGTACATCAGGGTATATGTAAACTGTGCAGAGTACATCGGGGTATATGTTAGCTGTGCGGAATACATCAGGGTATATGTAAGCTGTGTGGAGTACATCAAGGTATATGTAAGCTGTGCGGAGTACATCAGGGTATATGTAATCTGTGCGGAGTACAT